>NC_060144.1:285139637-285442667 GCF_021461385.2 Schistocerca piceifrons
CCTCCTCATTCCTTACCTTAGCAGTCCACCTAATTTTCAACATTCGTCTACAGCACCACATCTCAAATGCTTCGATTCTCTTCTGTTCCGGTTTTCCCACAGTCCATGTTTCACTACAATACAACACTGTACTCCAGACGTACATCCTCAGAAATTTATTCCTCAAATTAAGGCCGGTATTTGCTATTCGTAGACTTCTCTTGGCCAGAAACGGCTTTTTTGCCATAGCGAGTCTGCTTTTGATGTCCTCCTTGTTCCGTCCGTCATTGGTTATTTTACTGCCTAGGTAGCAAAATTCCTTAACTTCATTGACTTCGTGACCATCAATCCTGATGCTAAGTTTCTCGCTGTTCTCATTTCTACTACTTCTCATTACCTTCGTCTTTCTCCGATTTACTCTCAAACCATACTGTGTACTCATTAGACTGTTCATTCCGTTCAGCAGATCATTTAATTCTTCTTCACTTTCACTCAGGATAGCAACGTCGTCAGCGAATCGTATCATTGATATCCTTTCACCTTGTATTTTATTTCCGCTCCTGAACCTTTCTTTTATTTCCATCATTGCTTCCTCGATGTACAGATTGAAGAGTAGGGGGGAAAGGCTACAGCCTTGTCTTACACCCTTCTTAATACGAGCACTTCGTTCTTGATCGTCCACTCTTATTATTCGCTCTTGGTTGTTGTACATATTGTAAATGACCCGTCTCTCCCTATAGCTTACCCCTACTTTTTTCAGAACCTGAACAGCTTGCACCATTTTATATTGTCGAACGCTTTTTCCAGGTCGACAAATTCTATGAAAGTGCCTTGATTTTTCTTTAGCCTTGCTTCCATTATTAGCCATAACGTCAGAATTGCCTCTCTCGTCCCTTTACTTTTCCTAAAGCCAGACTGATCGTCACCTAGCGCATTCTCAATTTTCTTTTCCATTCTTCTGTATATTATTCTTGTAAACAGCTTCGATGCATGAGCTGTTAAGCTGATTGTGCGATAATTCTCGCACTTGTCAGCTCTTGCCGACTTCGGAATTGTGTGGATGATGTTTTTCCGAAAGTCAGATGGTATGTCGCCAGACTCATATGTTGTACATACCAACGTGAATAGTCGTTTTGTTGCCACTTCCCCCAATGATTCTAGAAATTCTGATGGAATGTTATCTATCCCTTCTGCCTTATTTGACCGTAAGTCATCCAAAGCTCTTTTAAATTCCGATTCTAATACTGGATCCCCTATCTCTTCTAAATCGACTCCTGTTTCTTCTTCTATCACATCAGACAAATCTTCACCTACATAGAGGCTTTCAATGTATTCTTTCCACCAATCCGCTCTCTCCTCTGCATTTAACAGTGGAATTCCCGTTGCACTCTTAATGTTACCACCGTTGCTTTTAATGTCACCAAAGTTTGTTTTGACTTTCCAGTATGCTGAGTCGGTCCTTCCGACAATCATATCTTTTTCGATGTCTTCACATTTTTCCTGCAGCCATTCTGTCTTAGCTTCCCTGCACTTCCTATTTATTTCATTCCTCAACGACTTGTATTTCTGTATTCCTGATTTTCCCGGAACATATTTGCACTTCCTCCTTTCATCAATCAACTGAAGTATTTCTTCTGTTACCCATGGTTTCTTTGCAGCTACCTTCTTTGTACCTATGTTTTCCTTCCCAACAATTTTCATTTAACGATCTAATATTACATTTTCAGATATTTCAATGCAGTGCATCGCATAATATATGTGATAGTGCCAATATACAGCCACGAAAGACACACGTTATCAAAAACCTGAACCAGTTGATAGAAAACATCCTGAAGCATCTGAGAATACTCAATTTGACAACGGAGAGATGTGTAGGCGAAAAAATAGAAAAAAAGAACAATAGATGGAGACCAAGGCTTGACTACTATAATTACATTAGACGGTATGTAGCTTGCAGTAGTTACGCAGTGATGGTGATGTTAGTACAGGATAGACCAGCATGGAGAGCTGCAGCAAACCCGTTTTCGGACTGAGGGCCACAACAACAACATACACTTTGTTGTATGACAAATGTCATTTCAACATACATATACGAATGAAATTAACACTGTAAGGAAAAGTTCTGAAACAGAAACTAATATCATAACTACTGTGATATTGCTGATGCCTGTCAAGGAAAGTAATTATAACTTATAACTACCACTAATTAACGTACCTCTAAGCAATGAATTAAAAAATAAACTTCAGAAAACTCTTTACTCGATATTGATACCATCTGTAAGTCGGTTACAAAATTCTCCAGTTAATAGTTAATTGCGTCGTTTTCATCCCTTCAGTTTTTAAACATTGCCCGTCGTAATTAAAGTGACATATACGTGTTCTGAAAGTTACATTTTCAGCAAGTATGAGTAAAGCGTAATGTGAATGAATGAGGAAAACATCGCAAAATAACCCTCAAACCGGCTTTAAACAGCCCAAATGTGTTCTAATGCGTAGACTTCTCAGCTAGTTACCCCACTGTTTAGCTATACCAACAGGGCAGTAAAATTTGTAACTCCCTGGCTGCATCATAACTGAAGACGTGACGTCCGAGACCTTTGACAATGCAATGACGGAAGCCAGGCGCCGTGTGGGTAAATTTTTATGTTTGTCATCGGTTTAAACCTTCATTTATTTATATGATTAAAACTTCAAGCGTTTACGATAAGCCGAAATCGGTTTTGCTGCTTTGTTTTAGTTTTCTTTAATTCCAGACTTCCTCCATCCTTCCAGAGTGGCTTTCCTTTTCTTGTTGAATTCACAACCTTTTATTTTCTTTCCTTTTTTAAATCCTGTCTTTTGTGTCGCTTCTCTAAAACGTGATCTTTTATCTATTACGTATATTTTAATTCCAGTGCTTTTCATATCTTTGTCAATTTCAGTGTGCCATATAGATTTGGATTTGTTGCTGTTAAGTAGTAGATATACTTTGTTAGGATGTTGTTATCCAGTCAGTATTTGTGTCCATTAATTTGCATTCTTCTCTTGATCGTTACATCAGTCCATTTTTAAACAGAGTTCTAGGTGTTATTTCGGTTCATATTCTATACCCATACACCTTTTAGTTACCAGTATTTGCCTCACAACTTTTTTTTTTAACCTTTTCCAGTTGTTCAAGTTCCCTAAATCTTGTTTATGTAAGGTTTCTGCTGCATACAATGTTTCATGCCTTGCCATTGCCTGATAGTGTATTAGTTTTCTGCACCAGGACGAAGATATTTTGTTATATATGTTTTTGGGCAAATGGAATGTCCTTTCAATTTTATGTACTCTATTTTCTAGTGCTATCATTTATTTTGTATTGCTCGTTATTCATCCTGTTAGCTACTTGAAATATTCTTCTTTATATACTGTTTTGTTATGATTATGAAGATTTTGGGGTGCATAGCTGATATTTGTCAGTTACTGCGATTTTTTTTAAATGATGTTCTTTGTAATATTTTCTCAGCTTCTTTCTGTAGCTGTTTGATTTGTTCTCCGTCACTCTCCAGTGAGTCTGTAATCAACGCCTTGTCAATTGGAGAAGAAAGACAACCTGTCGTGACTTTTCTGTTTTCTTCCTAATTGGATACCCTTAGTACTGACAGATTTCCTATGTTCCCTCACTACCTTCTGTACTGCGCATTGGAAATTTGGAGGTGTTACACTTGATTTCATATCAGTGGGTTTTGACTGCTCCCACATAAATTTTACTTTCGATGTTATGTAAGTTCCGGTAATTATTTCTGCTGTTTTATTATCGAGTCCGAATTCCTGCATAATGTTGATTAGTTCATTTCTATTCACGCAAAAGTTGTCACATATTTTTAATTTATGATTTCTTTCGGTTCTATTATGACCTTTAGATGTAGTATTTACTCTACACATGACCTTTTCTTCCTAAATACCGCCTGATAGTCTCCTAGTTGTGGGTCCAGTATTTCTTCAGCTCTTCTCAGAAGTGCCACGGAAAATATACCTCACTATGAAACAGGAGATTCCTCTATTATTGTAAGAATCGGTTTTCTTTACTTTTTATTTAGAGCAAGAGTGTATGCCGACGTCCATTTTTATAGTAAGCTGTTTTTGTCCAAATTTCATCACCTATTTCTGTTACACATAGAATGATGTTTTCAGCAGAGCGTTTCCACACACAGTTGTATAGTTCTTTGAACTCGTCTGCAGGTATTCTGCTGTTCTCAGTGTTAGAATATGCAGTCTTCTCTGTTTTTTGATCTATAAGCTGTAAATTTGGTGGTTAATACAAGTCTCTTGTGATGTTCTTCTTAAAAATGACTCAAGCGACGCCAGTTGATATTTCATATGTTGATCTGCTTTAAGACCTTTTTCCCTAGGGTTCCCACTCTTTTTATTTTTATTTATGCTCTGTATATTGCAAGTTAGTTGTCTTCTTATAATTAACTCATCACATCACAAGTCCTCCAAGCAGGTTTTCATTACATTTTAAGAAGAATATTTTCTTCTGCTGTTTAAAGTAGTTGCCAAAATTTAGGTATTCTTTTTTTTTGTAGAAGCGGTTTGAAATCCTTTCTATTGATAACTTTTGAATGTAATACTTATGGGTTGGTTTCTATACCTTTTCCGAAATTTCATGGAAGACGGGTTGTTGTTGTTGTTGTTGTGTTAGTCGATCGAACGACTGGTTTGATGCAGCTCTCCCTACTACTCTATTCTGTGCAAGCTTCTTCATCTCCGAATAACTACTGCAACTTACATCCTTCTGAATCTGCTTTCTGTATTCATCTTTTGATCTCCCTCTACAATTTCGACGGCCCTCCCTCTACCTCACAAACACACGCTTCCCTTCCACACAAAATTAATTGGTGACGAAATTAATTGGTACTTCTTCTGCGTCTCAGAACGTGTTCTATGAACTACTCCTTTGTTATAGTTAAGGTGTGCCACAGATTTCTTATATCTCAAATTATATTCAGTACCTCCTTATTAGTTACGTGATCTACTCATCTAATCTTCTTCGTTCTTCTGTAGCATCACAGTTCAAAAGCTTATATTCCATTCTTATCTGAACTGTTTATTGTTCGTTTTTCACTTGGCCAAACAAATATCTTCGGAAAAGTCTTCCAAATACTTAAATTTCTATTCGATGATTACAAATTTCGTCTCATTGCCAGGCTACATTTTATATCCTCTCTACTTCGCCTATCATCAGTTATTTTGAAGACGAAATAGCAAAACTTATCTACTATTTTATCTAGTTTCCTAATCTAAGTCCCTCGGCATCAGCGGATTTAATTTGAATACATTCCATTATCCTTGCCTTGTTTTTGTTGATGTTCATCTTGTATTCACCTTTTAAGACTATGACCAATCTGTTCAATTCCCGTTCCAAGCCATTTTGCTGTCTCTGACTGAATTACTATGTCATCGGCAAAACCTCAAGGCTCTTATTTCTTCGTAGACTTTCATTCCTACTCTAAATTTTCTTTGATTTCCCTTTCTACTTGCTCAATGCACAGATTGAATAACATTGGGGATAGACTGCAACCCTGTCTCACGCCCTCACAATCACTGTTCCCTTTATGCACCTCGACACTTGTAACTACCGACTGACAGTGGCGGATCCAGGACTTTGTTTTGGGAGGGGCTTAACCCAACTGAGCGTAGACTTCCTCAAAGCAAACATTAAAGTACTAAAAATCACACATAATTTTATTTTACCCGTTTAACGCAAATTCTTCAGTGACTTCGACAGGTTGTAGGCTGCCAGATATATCTCGGTGAATATAAATGGCAACCAAACCATTCAATCTGTCATCCCTCACTGTCGTACGAAAGTACGACTTTATCAGTTTAAGCGAAGAGAAGCTACGCTCCACACTACAAGTAGATACTGCTAATGCAGCGAGAATTTGTAAAAGAAATTTTATATTAGGGAAAATTCATTTGTGTCTGATGTGTCTCTGCTGCTGTTGGGGGGGGGGGGGGGAGGGGATGTTAGAGCTATTTCTCCCGATAACGAGAGAGGATGGGGTGAATCGCTGCTGTAAACACATGCAGCTGCCACTAAAGAGTTCAGATTTTCTGTTTTTACGATGGCTCTTGGTACAAGGGTGAACAGGTCGAGAATTGAAGAGTGCTCTGCTCCCGCAAAGCGACTCCTCAATTGTACCAATACAAAATCGTTGAAAGGAAAGAATACAATCAGTCTGAAACAAAAAATGACATGACATTATTCTCTATCTCCTAAGAACAGAAAAGAAAGAAATGCTGTATCAAGAAAACAACGTGTGTATGTATTGAAGGTTTATTTTACCTGTAGTATTTCTTATCATCAGGTGCTTCTATATTTGAGCGATGAGCAGAGCGTTTGGTGTATCTGGGTGCCTGCACTGGAACGTCCAAAGGTTCTACAATATGACACGCCTGTTGGAAAATTTCTTCATATTTCGTTTCTCTGTATCGTTCCAGTGTTCTTATTACACAGTCTATCATCTCATAACAAAGGGTGAGACCGTCAAAGTTAATCCAAAGTAATATCGTTGAATAGAAGCCAGAAGAATTGGACTTTACGATGACGGAGAAGTTCTGTCCATATCTTCAAGGAACAGTACGATAAAGTCAAAGAGTTCTTTGAATTGAAGGAGTGCATCATGCATTTCAAACCTGGGTGTATCACTAAGATTTTGTAACATAACTCTTTTCGCCTCTGGGTGTTCTTCAAGAATAGTTCGTTAGATAAGTTCCAAACTTTTTGCTGACTCACGCACAAAATTGGTAACACGACTTACAGCTCCCATCATCTTGCGAATATTAGGCAAGGTGCAGTCCCTCACGATAGCTAGGTTTAGTTTATGTGCATATAACTAGCTAGCGTTTGGAGCTGCTTTATTCGGGACTGTGATCCACTGAACTTTCCAGACATGTTGGCACCTCCAGCATAACCTTGACCTCTCAAATTCTTAACTTCTAGGCCTTATTGATTCAATTCTTGAACGATGTGATCGCTTAATGCAGCAACAGTAATGCCAGTTGCAGATAGAAAGCATATTAAGTCTTCGTGTATTGTGCCATTTTGTAAATTCAGATACCTGATACATACACTGAGCTTTTCTGTATCACTGGTATCCGTTGTTTCATCACGAAGGACAGCATAATACTTAGGTTCTTTCACTTTGTCGAGTACCTTTTTCATAATGGCAGAATGGAACGATCGATCAGGTGATTCTGAGTTGTTTTTCTCGGATATGTAACATTTCTTGGAGCTGTCTCTAAATCAGCTGAGTCAATGCGAAATTTTAAAAGTGCGCGAAATTTTAAAAGTGCGCGAAACTTTCCTAGGTTGATTTCATCACTCAGTGTACCATCATCTCGGTTGCCTCTTAACGGTATGTTTTCTCGACCACACAATATGATCGTCTTTACTATAGGAATCACCCGCATTCTGTTTGATCTAATCATTTTCAGTTTCTCAATTACGTTTAAATTATTTACAGCTTTTTCAGGGTTTTCATGTGAACTTTTGAAATGTGTGATTTTTAAAACTGCAATTTTGTGATAATTTGTAGCAAAATGAATTCTGAAGATTTCTAGGGTTTTTTTTGTATTTGCAAAGTAGACTAATGGCTAAAGAACTTAGAGCCACAGAACGCTTGCCCTACTGTCTGAACCAGAGAATAGTAAGCAAGGCAACCTTTGTGTTTTTGGCTACAGACTAGCCAAGAGTATTCCTTTAGCCAATCAGAACGGAACTTTCTTTTATGTCCACCATCTGTCTACTCCATATTCATAATTACGAGGTTGTGCTAAAGACTCCATCAGATGTTTATACTTTTTCTCGTCACTGAGTACTTTACCTACCACATAAGAAATATCAAAAGGATTTTCAGCGCAAATAATCTATGTACTAGCCACTCCCACTGACAACGTTTCCGGTTCAGTAACAACAGCAAACGTAAATCAGAGAATCATACATAAGCAAATCAACAACTTACCAACAGCTAAAATAACTCTTCGGAACTACGTTACAGGGCTATTTAAAAGGCCAATAACCATTTAAGAGTTTAAAATAAAACTCATTAATATGAAGCTTTTCTTTTACTACGGGACAAACTTGAAATCAGCTAGTCCCTGTAAAAGTTACATTACAAACTAACCTACTCGATCAAAATCTATGAAACAGCTGATTTCTCGTGATTTTGAAGTTGGTGCCTCAGTAAAAGTTGTTCTTATTGATGAGTACTTTAACCCGTTAAAAGATTATTTACCGGTACCGATTTTTGGTAAATAAGGCGGTATAAAAGTATGAAATTCAGGGGAACACTGGAATGCGCACGAAGAAAGCTAGTTTGAAGAGAATTCAAAACCGAACGAACCCTATGATATTACATTACATCATTTACGTTAAATATTACTTCACGCTGTTCTTTGTATGGCAGGCAGAAAGGATAGAGTGCTCAGAGCATTTTTGTTGCCAACAGTGAAATAACATTTCACGCTAAAAGAACTTATTCAAAACCACTACGTATAAACCACAACATGTTTTTATCGTGCCTTTAACAAAACCATTAGGTCGTTATTTTTTAAGCACTGAGTATGTTGGGTAACCAAACGTATGAGGCAATTCAGTTTGTCCCTTTGTTTAAAGCTAGAACAGTTTTATGAAATGTGGCACAGCGAACTTACCTAGGAGAAAACGAAGAGCTCGGGGTTATCAACGTCTTCGTCGATAGAAGAGGCACAGGTAGTAGCGGATAAAGTATATTTAGATGCCTTACATGTCGTTAACATTTCCTATCAGGTCACATGAAATTGAATGAAACCACAAACAGGTGTTAATTAATGGTCTATTAACACGATCGGTTTCGCCGCATTAAAGCAATATCTTCAGGTGTAAGTGGTGTCACATAAATTAGCACATGGAGGCACCCCAACTTTCGTAGTCAGAGAATCTAATCCCATGAAGATGGGAAGTGCTCAACGAATAAACGTCATCGAAACATTGGGACGAATAGTGCAGGGGACGCAGCAACTATAGTCAGTAATCATAAGGGTAAAGCACTAGTGGATTCTCTGACTACGAACGTTGGGAGCGCCTCTGTGTGCTAATTTATGTGACATCACTTACACCCGAATACGGTGCTTTAACGGGTCAATAAACCATCAGTTAATAGCTGTCTACAGTTTCATTCAATTTCAACGTCTGTGGCTGCCCAAGTTCCTAGCTGCGTCAGCACTTCTGTTGATAATTCATTATAGTGGCAACAATACTTCTTTCTTGCGATTCCTCCTAGAATTTCGGATTTTATTTTATTTCTCGATTTAGTTTTAATAATGTATATCTGCTAAAAAATCTTACCACTTCCGCTTTCGACCACGGTAACATTAGTCGTGACAATGCTAAAGTTGTCATTTCTTGAAATGAGATGACGTCATTTGCATGTCTGTGTTGAAGCACTGCACATCAGAAATTAACAGCGTCTGTGTCGGACCATTTGACAAGAGCTGAATTTTGTCTCTGAAAATCCGTTTTTGTTATTGTTCCTGGATCAATATCACGATTCAAGGAGAGGAATCAATGGCTCTTTAACGACACGAAGAGCTTTGGACAATGAAAGAATTGAAATTCTCCACAAAATTTCATTGTTGTCTGGAATTCGTTGCAACTGCTGAATTATTAATTGGTACACAAACTGGATGTATCTCAGATGTAGGACATAGTCTTGTTCTGGGCATAATTAAGATTTTCTCAATTCATAATTAAATTTTAGAACTCATGTTCTAGATATGTTTTGGGATATAAGTGGTTTTCAAAGACTAATTTTAATTTTCTTTGCATAGGATATGTAGGAGACAAAAACTTTTTGTAATTAATGATTTTGTTAGTACAACATGGTTATTTAACAGCTTACACGGATGCTTTGTGTTGGGTTCAAAATGTTATTAACCAGATGCAAACTTCAAAGAATCGTGTTGGAAAATATTTAAATATGCCTAACTGGCTTGATCAGAAAACACTGAATAAAGCATTTCTGCAGTGTAACTGTTGTCTTTGATTCGCCTTTTTTCAATATGCATTCTAAGCTCTATCTGCTGATCTGTAGTTCTTGTTACCGCAGGTTCTATGACAACCGTCGCGTATCACATGCTCGTGTAATTTTAAGGAGTCCTACTCCTCTGATAAATACCACTATTCAACTGTTGGCGAGTTGAAGAACAAATTATTCGTTGCACTAACTAAGAAGTCCTGATTTCCTGGAGCGTCTCACTTGCAGCAGAAGTAGCAAGTAGTGCTGAATGGATTACACATCTTATAACAATCAGATCCAGAGTTACATTTTTCAAAATTTGATTGACCATATTTTGAACACTTACAATTACATTCGTATTGTCTGTGCCTATACCCTGCAGCTTGTTTGTATCTAATTTCAATTCTTGAGGTGTGTCTTTAATTACAGTTACACTAGACTCTGTATTATAATGTTTGAGATCGGCTAATTTTAAAAAACGATGAAATGATCGCATTGGTTGTAGCACTGTAATATATTATTGTTATTCCCAAAAATTGATTGCGCTAATGTGCGTTGATTCATTAATTAAAACAATATGTATGTTGTCGCCGATATGTTGCCGCAAATTTTCCACAAAATACCGCCTTCTTACATGTTTTATAGCTGCACTACATTTTTTCTACGTATTTTAAGTTTTCTGGCACATTTTGTTCTTCGTATTTTAAGTTTTCTGGCAATATTGCTGTCTGTGAATTTACTCTTGCACAAATCAGTTAAGTGATAACATGACATGATCGGACAATGATTGGAAACAAATAATGCAAGGGGACCCTCAGGTTGATTCACTTCTGAATACTCTTTCACGATTTTGAAAAGTGTTTTTGTTTGTTGACATTGGTGTTGCCACGGTCTCTTCTTTTATTTTACGTCACTCTGACATATTATTGCGGCAAAACAATATGCTCTTGTGTCATCGCCTTGAATTCTTTCTAACCAGTCTGCAAATTTACTATCCCGTTGCTATTGTGCACAAAATTTCTTGGTGTACTGTCCCTTTACTTTACGTATGTTTAGCACTAAAGCAACAGCGAGTGATTTAAGAAACACCACATTACCACCGGCACTACAGATATGCACTGTGCTTGCAATTGTAGATTTATTAATATTAGAGCGCATAAAAAAATGGGTGTATAACAATATGGCCACAAAACAACACGGAGACGAAAACAAATAGCTTGTATTTTAAATGTTTAGATGATACATACTGAAGAGCTACTAGACGTTAGCAAATGAAGTAGTGCTCTTTGCTGTATGTAGAATGGATTAAGTGATTTTAAAAAATAATTTTACCATAAGCCACCCAAATCTTTTTAAAATCTACCATAATGCACACCAGCCAGTAGACGCGAAATCGACACACTAGACTGGTACTCAAAATCACTAACTTCGCAATACTTATCCAGAGTCTAGTCCACAACCACCCACACCACACCGACCGAAAGATCAACGAACTCAACCCAATAAACGTCACAAACTCATGTTTGTACGAATTTCATTATGTACCGTACATTCAAAATAGCGGCAACGGCCTCGCCTCAGTGGATACACCGGTTCCCGTGAGATCACCGAAGTTAAGCGCTGTTGGGCGTGGTCGGCACTTGGATGGGTGACCATCCAGGCCGCCATGCGCTGTTGCCATTTTTCGGGGTGCACTCAGCCTCGTGAAGCCAATTGAGGAACTACTCGACCGAATAGTAGTGGCTTCGGTCAAGAATACCATCATACGACCGGGAGAGCGGTATGCTGACCCCACGCCCCTCCTATCCGCATCCTCCACAGAGGATGACACGGCGGTCGGATGGTCCCGGTAGGCCACTTGTGTTCGGAAGACGGAGTGCTTTTTTAAAACATACAAAATAATCAGAAAGATCTACCTGCTGAACGTTTGAGTCGATAATAACTTACCGATATTGTTTGCAGCTAATATTGGTTCAATTTTGCTCGATTCTACCTCTTCTTTCTTGCTTTCACTTTTTTTGAAAATCTGACAGATCCGAAAAAAGAACGCCTTCATTACAATTTAAAACCACTTTAGCAGCGGATTCTTTTGTGTCTGAGTCGAGAAACCATGCAACAATGCCCCACGTGTAGAGCAGCTCGGCGCGCGCACTAGCAAACCGCACACTCGTGTCGGGCGGACGGGTGGCGGTGGCAGTGGTGTGTGTATGTAGCTGCGTTCCGAATGGGTGGCGCGCGATTTAAAAGCTAGTCACGTAAGTACCTTGTTAGAGGAACGTAAAATTTGAAAATATACTGCACCTACTGAAAATGGATTACGTAACAAGTGATGAGAACTGTACTGTAGGTAGTATAGTACTAAGACAGTAGGATAATATTAAGTCTAATTTGGGATTTGTCGGGGTGGATCCAGATGCTTTTGCAGGGTGGGGAGAGCTTGAGCCTCTTCGACCCCACCTCCCTCCCCCTGAATCAGTTACTGCCGTCCGATGTCTATAAAAGTTGTAGACATCCATTCGCTGACTGTATTTTACCGCTGATACCTTTAGAATTTCAAAGAGAGTATTCCACTCAAGACAGATAGGTAGTGGCCTGAATCTAAACTGGAAGTAGATAACATTCTGAATCTAAATCGGTACTCTTTGCAACTTTTACACTGAGTTGAAGAGAGTCTACTTATAATATGGTGATCGAGTTGCTTTTCACCCACAGATCGGAATTATTGAGTTCGTCCATTGCTATAGAGCATACTCAGACTCATATCTAATTACTAAGATTCGCAGATGCCCTATAACACATTTTTTTCATCACTACGACTGCATCATGTTATGTGTGGGATCTCATACTCTTTAATAGAAACTTCTTTTTGACCCTTAAATTTCATTCTTTTTCCTTGTCTTCTAGCTTAGAAATACTTATTGTGATAAAGGGAAATACATTTTATGTCCCTAGATGAACACTCTACTACTGTGGATAATTGTACGAAGTCTGAGTATGTTAGTTTCTCTCCTTTTGCCCACAGACATTAGTCATCCAACGACAAACTACTTTTGCCATTAAGTTGTAACATAGGGGGAGAGAATGTTCTCGTGGGTGTTGCAGTCTCTTGTCGAACTGGCATAATGCAACAACGTTTATGTTGTGGTGGGAACTGGAGCTGGATTCCGTATGTCAGGGTGTTAGGGAGGTCCTTTTCTGCTGCCCAGTAAGAGCTTTCCTAGGAAGCGACATGAGCACTCTATTGCGGCTATTTTATGTAAAGATTCGGAATCACCTTTGCTTCAGTATTGCACTGAAACCACTGCCGTACCTCGGATTCGAGCACGTGAAGAGCGTGACAACCAAACGAACCAAAAATTTGTAGCTATAAGACAGGAAATCATTTATAGAAGTTCCTGAGAATAATTCTATGATGATTAAAGAATCTGCACCCCAGTGTAATGCATATATGCATTCCCTTCACGTGTTTAAGTCAAGTATTATGCACATTTATGCGATCGGGAATGCTCAGTAGCAGCCAGGCTACATGTACATTTAACAATTAAGTGTCAACAAGGAGTATTAGTGATGAAATCATAGGAGGCAACGTTGTGCAGCCTTAGTCCTCAGTAGGGACAAGATCCGACTATTTGGGAGTAGGACCTTACAACCTGAGACAGTGTTCCGAGACAAACTTCCGTCACAATGTCCGCAAACGTGACGTCAGATCCGCCTAGTAACAGCGATCTGAGCGTCCATTGGCTGAAAGTTTGGAGATATATATATATATATATATATAGTGAACGAGAGAATTGTCCTTATTGGCTGAGGAAGAAAGGTGGGATGGTCTCTCTTGTCCTTCGGGAAGACAGGGCGAGTTAGTCGCGAGGAGCCACTCAAAACGCGCGGTCGAGTAACCGGGACGGCTCGAAAAGAATGGTCGCGAGTACGTACTTCTGCTGTCAAACAAGCTAGAAAGTGACGTTAGTAGTTATCTGAACGCCACGTGTCGTGGGCAGCGCCTATCATTATGTAAGGTCAGAAAACTGTGTTAATGTGTGTAAATGGTCGAATATAACGGCGTAGTCCAGAGGCGCCATATTGCAAATATTGATTCTGAGACGTATGTGACAAAGAAATTTCTGTATTAAAACAAGTGTAATACAAACGTTGTTGATAATTAACAACTGGCATCCCTAAACACTCCACTTACCGAAGCAGCAAGACACGAGGTTAGCGATACCGCCCAGAGAAGTACTTCCTTTTCGCTACAATTCCAATGAGGGTGTTGTACCAGATTGCGCCACCGACCTCTGTCCTTCCATGTTTTCCGAAATTTTACAATCTGTGCAGGGCTTTCAAGGCAACTGTCCGTCACACAGAATTTGTACGACTACCGTAGAACGAGAAAGTGCTTCATGTATTTCCCTTCACCACAATAACAATTTCCGTTCACACTGCGTCAATCTAATTCCCAGAATGTTCTTTTCCTTTAGACAGGATACGAACTGCAGACAGAGTCGCCTGGAGATTCCCAGATTCCCCTCTATGTAGTTCATGATCCTAATTCATGGTAGAACAGGGAAAAAAATTCATATCGAACCATGAACGCTCCGTGTCTTCTCATGCGCCTCGTTATGGGCCCTGAAATGACTGGTCATACCTCGTACAACAGTTTGAATCATTCTAAGGCCACTTTTACGAGACTCTGTATTGTCAGAGTCTTACATTTTCAATGCAAATACTATACGAAATACTGTGTTTCACTTTTCTACAGCTATCTATTAGACGAGGGGCTACTCCCCGAAAAAGGAATTATTGTAAATTAACCAATACGTGACGGAATTAATTAAAATTTGTCATATTTCTGTAAAAACTGGTTTCTGGCTTTTGAAATAGATATAGAGTCTAGGAATGTTTCTAAATTTCGATTATTGTTTATGGTTTTGTAAGAATTTAAAGTAGGACGTATATGACCATCTGAACTCGACAAGGAATAAATGATTCCCCAAAATTACTCTTCCTTAAGTCAAGGAGGACGTATAAGTTTCACTTAAGACAATTTTATACTAGGGACTAGGATCAGTAAAAAGATGAAAGTAAGTACCATTATCATGTCAAAGAAATTGGTTTATTAACAGCTTTAAGGTTTTCTGAAATTTTCAAAATGTGGTTGAATAGATCGTAGTACTTTGCACTAGCTGCATTCGAAATTAGTCCCTATCTCTCTCTTCCGTGTGTTTCATTGTCTGCATCGCCTCCATGTGCTCCTTGCTGGAAAATGTGTGTCGGCAGTAAAATGACAAGATAATAAGCCTGTTACAGTTTTGCCAACTGCTCACCACCCGAAAGATGTAAGATTCGTCACCTGGCAAAGCAGAGGCGTTACAACTTCAGTTATAGCCTGCACTACATCCATAGCTGTAAGGGGAGCTGTAGACCGGTTCAACCAGTGAAGAGAAATATACGCAGTTGGTTGGTAGGCCACTCAAATCATGGTATCGTCTTTTTTTTGCCTTTCGAACACTGCAATAGTTAACAGTTTCATAATCTGTAATAATGGAAGAAAATGTGAACAACTTTCTTTTCACCTTGCTTTTGTAAGACAGCTTTCAACTGGGAGAAATAGAAAGAGACGGGGATGGCAAGCATTCATCACAAAAATCAAACCAGGAGTTTGTGGAGCTCTCCATCTCACATAAAATCAAGGGAAATAAGATTACAGTACCCAAAAAAATATAATTATAAATGTAATAATTAAGACACAATTATGAACAAAATGCACAAACAGAAACTCTCTACACACACTGTCGAAGACAAAGTCATTAAACTAATTTCGAAGTGTTTTATCAATAAATAACTGTGGAAATCTGTACATTGCTAGCAAACAGCTTAAAAAAAGGTCATAAATACTTTTCTTTACTGGGCTTATCTATTGCAGACAGGAAAAAACTACATAAAACTGCCAAACACAAGGCACCTTAAACACCTTAAACAATTGAGGGGTATGTCGCGCATTGGGTGCCAAATGTGGCCCTGTTGGCTCCAAACAGTTGATACATTCAACGCTAGATTGCAGCGCCTCACAGGTAGGGGACTTTAATATCCCCGTAAACTCGGGGAAGTAAGTTTGTATGTGGGACACGTCCCGCTGCTCACGAAAGGCAAAAGTGCAAATATCAAACCGATTTTCTTTAAATGAAAAGAAGCAGTACAACGTAGATGCGACAGACGAGAGGGCGAAACAGAAAAATATGAGCTTCATTCTGATGTTGAAAAGATATTTAAAAAGTCGTTTTAAAAGTTAATGGAATCTGCTTGGCAATATATCGTTAGCTATCTTCCGAGGCTGGATGGAACTTCAACTGAAATCACCACCTAACTTATTTAAGAAAAAAAGGACGTTCTACAACGGCTAGCTCTACCATGGAATCGTTTATTGTTCGGGATAAAAAGTAGACTCAAAGATAATTAGAAAGAAGATACGAATAACAGCATTTGCAAACTACTCGAAGCAGAACGTAAATTTACCGTAATTTGACGAGCGAGTTATCGAACGTAGACAACACTACTTTTTACTTTTTACTGAAGAGGCCAGGTATATATTGTGTAGAGTGTTGTATATTTTTCGATGATTCATATGGTTCAAATGGCTCTAAGCACTATAGGACTTAACATCTGAGGTCATCAGTCCTCTAGACTTAGAACTACCTAAACCTAACTTAACCTAAGGACATCACACACGTCCATGCCCGAGGGAGGATTCGAACCTGCGACGGCTCCGGACTGAAGCGCCTAGAACCGCTCGGTCACAGTGGACGCCCTTCAGATGATTCTTAAAAGTAAATGTAAAGTTATTTTTTTTTATATAGAGACAATAACAAAGCTGAAATTTGTGAATAAATTTAAGAGCTGTTGTGTATTGTTGAAACGTGAAGGTTTTCCTGTCTTTGAAAGTGAAGGGAGACATTTTTAACAAATCTGTGCAATTTTTAAACAAGTGTGCATGACGTTACCTTAAGAAAATCATTTCATAGGAATATAAATTTAACTGCATCAGAGAATAAGTAGATTGTAGTATGAAAACCTCAGGTATGTAAAGAAAGAAGAAAGTAAGATTTTATGTTCTTAATCCACATTTATTATGAATGCTTTACTCAAAGTTTGTACAGATTTACAAATAATACATATTGTGATACTGATAAACTGCTTAATATTATCAAACATAATTTCTTCATGACCAGAACCTTGCATATCTTAACATTCACAATACTTCCAACTTTCTTCTAACATTTTCCTGATTTATTCTGAACTATGTTTTTACATCACTACAACATCTGATTTTCGTGCTACTTTGGTCCACAGTGCTTCGCCAACAGTTTTGCGACATCGTTAGCTTCCTTGGGATTTTGCTGCCAATTGGAAAAAACACGCAGAAGTGGCATAGACTATTCAGTTAAAGTAAAGAGGAATCCTACGTAGATGTAATTTAGCTCTATTACGACAAAAATACTTTTTCTAGTTTTTGATCATGTCAGAATCAAACTTTCACTCTTTGCCAGCTGAAAAACCAAGATTTGTGTTGATTTCACTACTACATGTGCGTCCTATCTTTAGTTACATGAAACCTAGTATTTTTCTAGCAGTTTCAATGTTCCAAGTTCGCTAAATATTAGATGGTAATCTTCAATGTAAACTGCTATTTTTTTCTGAGTTCTTTTTTAGTACAAGTAGTAGAACACGAAAGATTTCGCCATGTTGAATGTAGATTACAGTACGGCAGCCCCACTGATCTTATTGGCTACTGCTGAAGTTGGCTGAATATGAAGCAGAATTGTACTGAAGTTGTCCAAGTATTGTTCTTCAGAACACGATAACATTTATTTTAAAGTCGTTTCAGTCTGTTTTTTGTGCCTGAGCTGGTGGTACAGAAATTAGAGTCAACGTGAAAAGTACAACTGCAGTCAGCTAATGTTTAAATTTCATAATAAATCGAGTTGACCTTCTTTTTTAATGTGCTGCTCATTTGTTCGTACCTAATAAACTACTTTGTTATTTTTTCAGTTAATTCGAAAGAGAAATAAAAACTGTATTTTTTTCTAAAGATATGTAAGATGTCTTTATCTACAGAACGTGGACAACTTATCATATTATCTCGATAGTCAAAATCATATCCTGTGGGTCTACAATGAAAATGTGATAGCAACATACTATTTAAGGCGAAGTATGTGATATGTGGGGAGGATGTAGTTTATCACCTATGATTATTCGTGTGCATGTGATCAAGTCGGTATTCGATCCATGGTGTCCTAGGCATATGTGCTAACTACTACAACATCCTGGAAAAGTAGCTTTGCACAACTGCACGTATTACCCTAGCACGCCTCCCTCCTCAGTTCAAATTCCCATTCATGACTCAGTCCAACTGATATTCCCCATAAATTCGAAAAGCCTTGCTGAGGCTTTCCTCATGCATTGAAACAGCACCTGGGCATCGGTAGAAGCGCTATTCCAATACTGTTGGAGAGCCCCTGCGATGCTATTAAAGTTTATAGTGAATACCAAGTAGATTGAGGCACGAATGGTATGGACTGGGGAGGGATGTGTGCTAGGGTAGTCCACGCATTTATGAATTGCCACTGTGCCAGGGTGATGTAGTGGATAGAACATCCTCCTAGTGAACAGGGTACCTGGGTTCGAATCACGGCCTCTTCTGCCCGCATGTATACTTCACAAATGCTTGAGACTTCGAAAGGTCTCTGGAAACTTACAGTTTCATTTGTTTAAAAATTGGTAGGACTCATTATTGTAACTCATACTTTCAGAACATAAGGTCTGTATTCTGTTGGTACTTTTTGAGATATTTTACAGTGTCAGTTCCCAGTTAGATATCCATAACTGATTTACACTATTACAGTGAATAAGTAGTCCTCGGTACATACGCAAACGTAACCTCTGAATGCTGCAACAAAAATTTTGTAGTTTTATTTGAAAATGTCGTCAGGAAGTTATAAATTATTCCCGGATATAGCACACATCATGCTATTCATTCATGTTCCGTATTAAGTTAAAAGTACACTTGGCAACACGAGCTCCTTACACCGCTACCACAGTGTTGCTACATGAATAATCCCCAAGCCTGCTCTGCCAGTGAAAATGTAGCTTTCTACAAGTTGTAGTAACAGAATAATTCGGTGTTGTGTGATGTGTTAAACCTCGACGCTCAGACTTCGTTTGGTGGAACATAGAGGCGTTACAGTGGGGAAAGGGTAAGGTGGAGAGGATGCTAATGTTTCGTTCGTGAGACGTAAAGTCGTTGCTCTGGCCACCCCTGCCAGGTAGTGCCAGGTACAAACTCGAAACAGTTCAGTTTCCTGTGTCATCACTCTCATCCATTATACAAACACGTGCAGCCTTTCATAATAAGGACAGTATGAACTAAATATCACAGCTGTTAGTAACTGTGTCATTGAGAATACCGTCACAATCATTGACAAGCTTTGGACTCAATTTTTGCTAACGTAATAAACGTCGTGGGACATAATGCATCATTTAAGAGCTAAAATTAGTAATTTTATACCTATAAGGAGGTGGGTGGTCACATTTATATATTCGTTAGTCTTCCGATTCGTTTAACTTCTTTTTCCTTCATCTCATATCTACCAATAACGGCTCAGTTTCTATTTACTGTTCACATGACTTCTGTCAGCCCGTTTTGTCTTTCCTCATCTTTGTCGGCATCGCTTTACGGATTTGTGACAAGTTTACTGCTTGTGAAGGCCTCCGTAATACGTACGCATTAGTTTATTCATCCACACACATCATTATAAACTCATTATGTAGTCTCATATGCGAAATACTTCCACTATATTCTTCTCCAGCTTGCTTTTGGTACGTTTTCTCTTCTGCACAAATCTGATTCTGAAGGAGAGTTTCAGAAAATTCTTGCTCAGTTCCATGAATATTTTTGACACGAGTGCAATTCTTTGTTTACTTATTGGAATCTAGTCCTGTTGTATGCCCAGGTTCAAATGGTTCAGATGGCTCTGAGTACTATGGGTCATAACATCTGAGGTCACCAGTCCTCTACAACTTCGAACTACTTAAACCTAACTAACCTCAGGACATCACAAACATCCATTCCCGAGGCAGGATTCGAACCTGCGGCTGTCACGGTCACGAGGTTCAATACTGAAGCGTGTATGGGCTGTATCAGAGTAATTCTAGCGTGAAAGCTACGCCACTTAGCCTACAGACTTATATTCCTAATAGTCGTGTTTCCCAGTTTGCTGCAATCATTTCTGTTACTGTACTTTTGTCTTACTTAGCTTAAATAAAAAGCAAATTTTTTTTTCGGTAGGCTTTGCACTGCATTGAACACCTCGTTCAGTTCTTCTTATCTGTCTCTTCTATGGTGAAATTAATTGGTTTTTACTGACAGGGAATGTAAAATCAGAAGACTAATTGACGTCTAATAGTGAAACGTCAGTTCATCATGATTCCATATTCAAATTTCTTTAACGCACATGAGCTATGTCACATAGTGGTTGCAGTCCTCAATAATATCTGCCTGATGATTACTGGCTGTCTAAGACAATATAAAATGGTGCAAGCTGTTCGAGGTTCTGAAAAAAGTAGGGGTATGCTATAGGGAGAGACGGGTCATATACAATATGTACAACAACCAAGAGGGAATAATAAGAGTGGACCATCAAGAACGAAGTGCTCGTATTAAGAAGGGTGTAAGACAAGGCTGTAGCCTTTCCCCCCTACTCTTCAATCTGTACATCGAGGAAGCAATGATGGAAATAAAAGAAAGGTTCAGGAGTGGAATTAAAATACAAGGTGAAAGGATATCAATGATACGATTCGCTGATGACATTGCTATCCTGAGTGAAAGTGAAGAAGAATTAAATGATCTGCTGAACGGAATGAACAATCTAATGAGTACACAGTATGGTTTGAGAGTAAATCGGAGAAAGACGAAGGTAATGAGAAGTAGTAGAAATGAGAACAGCGAGAAACTTAACATCAGGATTGATGGTCACGAAGTCAATGAAGTTAAGGAATTTTGCTACCTAGGCAGTAAAATAACCAATGACGGACGGAGCAAGGAGGACATCAAAAGCAGACTCGCTATGGCAAAAAAGGCATTTCTGGCCAAGAGAAGTCTACTAATATCAAATAGCGGCCTTAATTTGAGGAAGAAATTTCTGAGGATGTACGTCTGGAGTACAGCGTTGTATGGTAGTGAAACATGGACTGTGGGAAAACCGGAACAGAAGAGAATCGAAGCATTTGAGATGTGGTGCTATAGACGAATGTTGAAAATTAGGTGGACTGATAAGGTAAGAGATGAGCAGGTTCTACGCAGAATCGGAGAGGAAAGGAATATGAGTAAAACACTGATAAGGAGAAGGGACAGGATGATAGGACATCTGCTAAGACATGAGGGAATGACTTCCATGGTACTAGAGGGAGCTGTAGAGGGCAAAATCTGTAGAGGAAGACAGAGATTGGAATACGTCAAGCAAATAATTGAGGACGTAGGTTGGAAGTGCTACTCTGAGATGAAGAGGTTAGCACAGGAAAGGAATTCGTGGCGAGCCGCATCAGACCAGTCAGTAGACAGATGACCAAAAAAAAGAAGAAAAAAGAAAAAAGACAAATGCCGTCAGAAAAGGAAATCATCCTGCTTGGTATAGCACCTCCTGAAATAAAGCGTGAAATAGCGACACGGGACGAAAAGCATAAAGTTTCCTAAATATGTCCACCAAATGGTCACCGACTCGTCATTTCGAGGAAAACCAATCTTCTCTCAAACAAAGATCATGCTTAGTCAGCCCAGCAGACCAAGCAGGAATTATGTCTAGAATACAGCCAACATTTGATAAACTGGTTGCCACTTTGCGAAGAACTGCTATCCAGACGCGAAGTGACAAGGTCGACATTGATTTCAGTGAATACCCTTCCTACAACTGTGACTGCAAAATATGCGGCTTTCCGTGTGAATAAATTATATATGAACATGTAAAAATACATACAACGGTGCATCTCACGGACTGTCTATTATGTCCGGTAACATCCATGTTTAAAGACCAGTTGCTAGCAACGTCAAATTCAATTGATGCATTCTACTTGTGCTCGAAAATAAAATCGACAAACAAGTATGGGTTTTATTATGTATTTGTGTCATCGTCTGCTTCCCACGTTGGATATTTCGTTTATAAACTTCATATACTACGTACTTATTCTTATGGCGTAAAGTCAAGTGCCGGCAAGCCAGTCCGAACCGAGAGAGCAGAGAGGGCTGTGAAGAAGACGTGATCCATCTGAACACTGACGGATCCCTCTCCAGGATGACAACACGACGGCAGCGACGTCTGTGTGAAGAGGACATAAGCGTCACACCGACAGGTCAAGACCCATTTCTACAGCCGCATCGAGATTAGGCACTTCAAGACCAGTGACTTAGGAACTGTATATACTGAAGGGATTTCTTGTTTGCACGACGCCCTTTGCTTGCGACACTTCTGTGCTATTATCAAAGTTAAGTATTGTCACTGATTCATTTCGGAATAAAACTCTTTAATACGATTTGCTTGAATTGTTGTCTAGCGATCCGAGAAGCAGATTTCCTAGACACCCTATCTTTGACAACTATGCAGCATTGGCGATGAGTATTGAAAAGAACCTAGTGCCTGACGGCCACGGATTTTCTTTTCTGGTTTACTGGCGCCTTAATTCTACATTGGCTTTTCTTTGCATGGGTATGTTTACTTGCTTTAATAGTCCCTCTTATAGAGTTTTTGCTATTCAGTGTTTTCAAGTGAGCATAGCGGAAATTTGTTTTGCCTTTTCTACTTATTTTATTGCTTGCCTTGTCTGTTTATTGCATTTTTCTCTTCCACAATATTCAACCCAGCACTCCCCTCCCCTGCTCAAGTACCACTGCTGCAAGTGATACATGTAATGCAGCTAACACAGATGTTTCAGTTTCAGACCCAACGAATAACCATGTTGCTAAACGTCGTACAGCATCTCCTGACGAATCAAACGAATGCAGCGCAAAATACAACACATACTGTAGTTCCAAGGGCTGTACCACCTTTTCGCCAGCTTAATGAAAATAAAGAGGAGTGGATCAAGGAGTTATAACAGTTTGAAGTTCAAATAATTGCTCACAACGTACCAGATACTGTGAAACTCCATTACTTTTTGCTGACAGTAGGAAGTGCAGTGTTTCGCCTCATTCAGAAATGATTCCCTAATGCTACTCCAAGTGAACATACCTATGGTCAGGTTGTAGATTTGCTAACTAACTATTATGACCAACTAGTGAATGTATCAGTCAGGTATCAGTTCTTTAATTGCAAGAAAGATCAGAACAAACTTGTCACTAGTGGGTAACAGGTCTGCAGGGTATGACGAGAAAATGCCAATTCGTATGTGCTTGTGGTGCTTTATATTCAGATGTTTTGTTCTGTGATGTGATAGTGTACAATGTAACTGATGTCAGATTTTGAAACAGTCCATTCCTTCAATTCAGCGTGAAGTGCAAATACTAGATCAGTATGATTAAAGTGCCGTGTCGGCCAATAATTTTGAGCAGCCAAAATTTGTCGAGTTGAGTCACCCCTTGTTCGCGGCTGGCCCATTAGGCAGCAACAGCAAGCACATACTACACGACGTCAAAAGGTCTGAATGCTATGTAAAAAGATCTCTACACAAGTGAAGAGAATTAAGTCATGCCCTCGGCACAAACGTCAAGACTGCTTGTCCGGACAAGCTCAATGTTACACTTGTGGCAAGAAAGGTCATGTACAATCCATAAGTTTGCAACAAAACAAACATAAGAATTATGCACACTCACAAAACTCTAGTCACAACGCTTATGTTATGCATGCAGTGTATTCAGAGCCTGCTGCCCGCATTAGCAATACTAGCAAGTGCACAGTTTCTTCAGTGCCACGCCAGTCGCACAAACTTTTTGTTCAGTTGCAGATTAGTGACAAACATGTGAAATTTCAGTTGGACACGGGTGCCTCTGTTACATTGCCGAATCGTAACACATACGAACTGGTAGGCTCTCCACACCTGTCTAAAACTAGCATGCACCTGACGTCTTATAATGGACAAGACTTTCCTGTTCTCAGAAACTTTGCCTGCCATGCACCACTCGCTTATACGAACTGTGACTTCCACTGTGCTACAATCACGCGATTGTGAAAAACATATATGGCCTTAACTCTTGCGATTTGTTTGGCTTTAACGTTCACGACAATGTATTGTCAGCAACTGCTTTCAATGCAAAAGACAGTGTTGCTAGCTTGCTGAAAGAATTCCCTAAACTCTTTTCTGAAGGTTTAGGCAAGGCTAACAAATTTGTTGCACATTTTACTATGAAGGACAATACTCAGCCAAAATTTTGCCGGGTCGGAATTGTTCAGAATGGTTCACATGGCTCTAAATAATATGGGTCTTCACATTTGAGGTCATCAGTCCTCTGGACTTAGAACTACTTAAACCTAACTGACCTAAGGACATCTCATACAACAATGCCTGAGGCAGGATTCGAACCTGCGACTGTAGCAGCAGTGCGGTTCCGGACTGAAGCGCCTAGAACCGCTCGGCTGCAACGGTCTGCTCAGATTTGTTCCCGCTGCATTAAGGACAAAGTCACTGCTACATTTAAAGAATTGTAAGGTGTCGCAGCCATTGCGCCCATACAAGCTAGGCAATGGGGAAATGCACTAGTTTTGCTCCCGAAACCTTCAGGTCGCATTCGCCTATGTGTTGACTTTAAGTCTACAGTCAATCCACAAACTGTGATTGATTCTTACCCGTTACCACGCCCAGAGAATCTCATGGAGAGATTAGGCGGTGGTTGCTACTTTTCCAAAATTGATTTGTGCGAGGCATATCTCCAAATACCGCTAATCGAAGATAACAAACCAAACGGTCCTACATGAATCCTACAAAACACGACATGCAAATAAGAAATCTCTTCATTATATACAGTTCAAAAGTCGCTGGTCTTGAAATGCCTAATCTCGATCCTGTTGTAGAAGTGGGCCGCGACCAGTCGGCGCTGCAGTTATGTTTTCTTCGCATAAATGTCTCTGCTGTTGCGTTGGCGTCCTGGAGAGGGATCGGTCAGCGTGCAGTTGACTCAGGTCTTCTTCACAGCCCTCTTTGCTCTCTCGTTTCGGACTGGTTGCCGGCGCTTGACTTCCGTCCGTAGTCGTACAGGGGGCTCAGCAATAAAGCGTTCAAACTACGTGGATGATGGTGTCGAAACATGTCGTATACCTGAAGAACACAGTGCAAATTTGCGTGATTTGTTTTGTTTGTTACCTGATGCAGGACTAAAGTGTAGACAGGACAAGTGTGACTTTTTTAAACATGAGTTTCAGTATCTTGGTCATGTCATAAACAGTCCAGTTGTATTTCCTCTTCAGTCACATTTGTTAGCCGTACGTGACACTTACGTGTTATTGGCAAAGTTAAGTATTATCACTGATTCATTTCGTAATAAAAGTCTTTAATACTATTTCCTTCAATTGTTGTCTAGCGATCCGAGAAGCAGGTTAGCTAGACACCCAATCTTTGACAAGTAGGCAGGATTCAACACATCTTTTCGTTTTGCATGATAAATAAGTTTCTTTTTGTGAATACCTTGCGTGATGCTTCTCACACGATTAAGTAAAATAAATAAATATTCCATATTCCTCTACTGTTGCCCACAAGAGAAGTTCTACATGGGATGCCATTCCATAAATAATGGTGTATGATTACTTAAATACTCTTTGTTAGTAACGTGCAAAAACGAAGGTATGATAATAATTAAGAATCTTTTGTAGCCCATCATCAACATTTGAGTAAGAACGGTAACGAATAAAAACTCACCTTACATACAAAATTTTAAAACCTCTACTACGAGCGTCCCGCATAAGATTTAAGAACTGTCTCCCATACTTTGGCTCCTTCGCCGCTGAAGGTTTCTTCTTTCAAGTCCTTTAGTCGAATTATTTCTTAGTGTTAGGAAAACTCAACAGGTATATTAGTGCTCTAGTTATACTAACGTGAAAATGGTCGGTCATTGTCCGTGAAGAAATGAAGGGAACCAGCGGAAAAATGTTTCTGCCGGAGAGCAGAATACGTCCACCTGTAAAAGGCTGCGATAGAAAGATGTGGAACGTGATGCCTCAATTCACATTCCACCTTACTCATCCAAAATTTTAGCATGCAGATATATTCTTTGTTTTTGTGCTGAAAGAGTGTAGCAAAGAGACAGTAATGGCAGAAGAGAGAGGAGAAAATGCATCTGAGGGACAAATAGGGAGGAGGCAGTGTTGTTGGGAGACGGAAAGTGGCAGTGAAGTAGAAAGGGAGAGGGACAGAGATGAAAGCAGTGGGCGGAAAAAAGAGTGGAGCAATGAATAAGTTTGACTCCCGGAATTTTTGCAATGTTGAGGTACGCTGTAGACAGTGGTAGTGGGAAAGGAAAACAAAAGAAGGCAAATTACGTGAGAGGAGGCACAGTGGTAGTGGGATATGCTGCAACTTAATGGGAGAAAAGACACAGTGCCAGTGGCATATACTGGAGATCAATGGGAAACAATGGGAGCGGGACATTAAAGACAGTAGCAGTGAGACGCAGAACCAGAGTATGAACTTCTAACTAGAAAGAAATACTGGGAAAACATTTAGACTGTTTTATGTTAAAAGAGTTCGAGATTTATTCGCATGACAGAATTTTTGATGAGGAAGGCGGAATGAGGATTCAGTCAACTGGCTCCCCACTTTTCAGTCATGGTTTTTTAAAGAGGGACAAATTCTCCTTTTCTGTACTCCAACAGAAGCATTTTTCTGCTGGCTAGTTTATACCTCTGAGGGGGGTCAGGCATAGGCATTCTGTAGCTCGCATACGGAACCCATAAGCCAGTCTTGTGCTCTGCGTGAAAGTGAGTAGAAGAGACTTGCAGAATATCTTTCTCCCCTTAGAGACAGTATTTTGAGGTTTTCTTGTTGCAAATTACTGTATTAATTTATTGAGGAAGGCAGATGCAGCATACCTGGCTGGTAGACCCTGCTAGTTCAGTGGAATCTCGTGGTTCCAGACAGGATAATTGAATAAAACGACCGCTGGCGTAGCCGGGAAGTTCAGTGAGCACTCAGTATCTTAGTAAAATTTTTCTCCATGACGTCCCCAACACACTTGTCACAGAAATTTCGAAACCACCTGATTACTGAAGAGAATTTAAATTGAAAAAGAGAAGATATTTTTGATCTTTTTAAGTATTTCAGCCACTACCGCACTTAGTTTCATTGGAATGCCAGGAGAGAGACAAATCAGTAAGTTATGTACTTTACACATTTTCATTCAGCGATGTCATATGGAATTCTAGTCTGGGATAGCTCACTCTTAAGAAAAATATTCATCATTGACATAATGATGTTATGATCGTCTTAGAGACAACTGTTTAAGTGAATAAATGTTTTGGCTAGAGCTTTATGCAACATGAATTTATGCATGACAGAGGCTGTTGACCTCCATGACTGTGCATTAAATTACTGGAGAAAATACGGTAAAGAAATTACTTCCATCACAGCTTCATTTTGTCAAGACACATTGAGGGCTTTCACTGACAAATTTGGGTAACGCCTTTATGTCTTCGATATTGGCCCTGCGACTTCTCTTAGAAGATAGGTTAAACAAGGGAAACCTGCGTTTGTAGCTTTTGTAGGCTTAGAGAAAGCTTTTGATATGTTGACAGGAATACTCTCTTTCAAATTCTGAGGGTAACGGGGGTAAAATACAGGTATCGAAAAGCTGTATACAAGTTTTATGGAAAACAGGCAGCAGTTAAAGAGTCGACGGGAGTCAAAGGGAATTATTGGTTAAGAAGGAAGAGAGACAGAGTTGTTGGCTATTTCCGATGTTATTCAATCTTTACATCAAACGAGCAGAAAGGGAAACAAAAGACAGATTTGGAGCAGGAAGTAAAATTCAATGAGAAGAAATTAAAACTTTCCAGACTACATTGAAACTCTATCAGAGACAGCAAAGGATTTAGAAGAGCACTTCAACGGAATGGACAGGCCCTTGTAAGGAAGATATAAGGTGAACAGCAAAACCGGATCAATGATAATGAAATGAGTAAAGTTAAATCAGTGATAATAAGGGAATTAGGTTAGGAAACGAGACTCTTAAAGAAGTAAATGAGGTTTGTTATTTGGGCAGCACCATAAATTGTGACGTCCGAAGTAGCGAAAATGTTAAATGTAGCAGTGGCAAGAGAAGCGATTCTGAACAAAAGAAATTTGATAACATAAAACATATACACTAAAGTATTAGGAATCCCTTGCTGAACGTATTTGTCTGGAGTGTAGCCGTGTAAGGAAATGAAACATAGACGATAAACAGTTTACACCAGTACAGAAAAGGGGATTTTGAAATAGAGTGCTTCAGAAAAATGCTGAAGCTTTTATGGGTATATATGTGGTTAATGAGAAGATTCTGAATAAAATAGGGGAGACAAGAAATTTGTCTCAGAACTTGACTAAAAGAAGGGATTGGTTGTTACGACACATTCTGAGACATGAATGGATCTCCGGTTTATTGTTGGATGGAAGTGAGGGGGCAGGGGGAGGTGGTGGTAAAAGTCGCAGAGGGATACCAGAGATGAACAAAGTATATTCAGAAGGATTCAAGTTGCAATAGTCATTTGTAGGAAAGAGTAGCATAGAGAGCTGAATTAAACCACTCTTCGGACTGACAACAACAACAACAAAAATAACGAGATTTATTTCTTCATCAACAGAAAGTTTTTGCAGCTGCCTCTTATTCTGTAGCTCGTAGCTCCTTCTAATTTACATGCATAACACGAACCTCTGGAGCATCATTGACGTAACACAGTATCCGCCATGTGGTTAGAAAAGTCGAAGAACAACTGCAAGTTAGGAACAATATAAATGAACAATTAGCTGCTGAATCTATGAAGAACATGGAAAGAAATAAAGCCCTTTTTTCCATAGGAATATAAGAACAACAGAACAGTCTCCTGTGACTCAGTAACGATACACCGATGTCTTAACAGAATATACACTTCGAGTTTTGCGAGTTTCAAATCCTCTCAAACGCCAGTACGGCACGGAATGCCTTTATATCATCAAATTACAATTCCCCTATTATTTACAGTCTATCATTTACGGGTATCACTTGGTGCAGAGCTGATCGATGTCGCATCTGAATTCTGCAGATGTCCGGGTCATGGTATACTTTTGGCTGCTCGTAGTATTTACCTTCCATATTAGAGCCCTTTAAAGAGTTTTTTGCATTACGACAACTTTATACAGCATTTATCTCCCGTAGGTATGGCATGTCATGCTATTTCTTAGTGGAGGATTGCGTTCCTCTCAGTCATGGTACGACAAGTCACTGAAAGCACCAGCATGCAGCTAAAGTGACTATCAGTTAAAATGGAAAAAAGAATTTAGCCATTCCTTGGCATCCTGCGGCTGGTTCAGTGACCTAAACGCCAGACTGATTCAGGCGTGTTTAATCTATTGTTCTTATTGTTAACAATGGTTTCGCGATTTTCCACTCTCTCCGAAGCGCCTTCACACACATTATGCAGCTCCTGGTTACGAGTTTTTCTACAGAAATACTCGGCCATACCAGTCAATATCATTGCCCTATCTCTGGACTAATGTTTTCAAAGACTAAATCATTCGCTGTATAGAAACGAAAGCACAGCTGCAATACAATGAAAATAACAAACTCCTTAGTGAAGGATGGAAACAATGAACACTATACAAGTATGTATATTAACATTGGTCTGTAAAACAGATTTTCATAAAAATATACTCACTGCTGACTGTCATAGAAGGAGAGTTTGTCAACGTATGAAAAGATTTTAATTACAAGCAGAATCAAAAAAGTACAATTAGAAGAGATAAAAGTGTTGTGACTCGCTTGAGAGAAGACGTTCTTTACCATGCCCGCTGGTCTTAACCTCGTACCGATGAAGCGTACACCACAGCGTGCTGGAGGCAAAAGAAGGAGGCTTACGTCCAGTCAAGGATGGTACATATGAGGATACACGGAAAGGGGAAGTATGCGGAAGGATATCGGCCATTAACCCTTTCTCTAAGGTGTTGCGTGATTGTGATGAAAAGTGTATGCGATGGAGTCATACGTTGTGGGTAACGATCTTGGTAAAGGCGCCGAGCAGCTCTTCCATTACCGTCAGCTTCACCATAAAGAAGGATCATGCCGGTGTACTCTACAAATGTGTACTCAAACCATGTTGCTCTGACACAGACACATGAATGAGGCTCCAACGACGTCCGAGAGGTAGGATAAGTCAAATGACACCGGACGATCCGACGTAACCACCTCCACCATGAAAACGCCGCTACGTACCTACCTGGAAAATATGTTTTCAAACGGCTGTAGTCTGTTTCCGGAGATGGGTTCCAATTCTAAGCATTGTCTGACCCGCTATACAAGTCCTAGAGATTTGTAACGGGAATTACCGAACATTTGATGTATAAATCTATACATTAAATGTATACTAAAATATATAACTGTCATGTGTCCAAACGTTTACTACAGTAACATGTAAAAATCGGTCGAGTACTTATAGAGATTTTCGGTGACAATATTTCCCCTTTGTACATAAAATGTATATTTCTATACTATAGATATTGAAAAAATGTATCGTATGTGTATGCGAGGGTTCATATGAATATTGTGTAAAAAATTGAAGTAAATCAGTCAACAACTTTTCGAGATTTTTGGTAATAACTTCTCCCCCCCTACATAGCAAACATTTATTTATATGTTACATATAGTCAAAAGGTATGTAGAAACACGCACGTAATCGAATGCAGCGTTGTTGCAAAATTTCAAAAGAATCGGTGGTGAATTGTCGGAGATTTAAGGTTCTAAACCGAAGACTAAGAGGTTTTTGCTAACAACATGTATTCTTTAGTATTAAACATGTACTTATATGCCACATCGTACTCCATTGGAAAAAGACACTCGTATTTGAATGCGACGTTGTGTAAAAATTTCAAAGAAATCATTTAAGATCTTTGAGAGCTACACAGTTTTGAACAAACGAACAGCTACACAATTTACAATAAGAACACCAGTTCTCCCATTCAGGGAAACTTCCTCAGTAGTGGCTGTGGCTAGCGATGTCCATTTAGCCCTGTGTTCCTAGGCCACCTTTGCTCTGTATTGACTCCCGAGTTGTAGAGAATTGTTTCAATTACAGTACATGTAGGTCTAAGGCCAAAATTAATTGCAGGGCAATGTAAGTGTACACACCAAAAAATTATAACACATTCTCTAACAAAAAATACTACCGATGATTGTTAGTAATAAAATTTTATCAACATTTACCATCAGAAAAGATATCGGAAGCACATATAACAATAATATTCAAAGACACAGTAGGCACTTTGATGTGAGAAGAGGTAAAGCAGCGTAAATGATATACAATTTTAACTTAAATATCGAAGATACATTAAAGAAAATGTGACTTGTAGACAACTGAATCTGTTCTTTAATCGATCAACAATGTCATCAAATATTTCACTGAGATCGCATTACAAAATATTTGTGTCAATTGAAATACTTGCTCTCAGCTCGAAGCATGAAGTATGAAAGTGAAGATGTAGAACAAATGTTATTGTCTTTCCAAAAATATGCTAATTTTGTGTGGCACTGGTGACTATTGTCGAATTATTTATAGCGAATTTCAATAGAGAAGTAATATAATATTCCACCAATTGAAGTCACATAACGAATGTCACATAACGATCTCTTCATAGGTTCTAAGAAAACAGTCTTCGAAACAGGCTGACCACAGACATGTTGAGAATGAGTTTGACTTAAATACGACAAATAATTTACGTTTACCTAGAAAGGAGTTCATTAAAAGGAAACGAAACGAAGTTGACTGATACGAAACCACCAGACGTCGGGCAATGTGGTCTGGACGAACGGTAACGAAATTATTTAGGGCAGGCCCGATACACCGATCACCGCACTCTTCCTTTTCTAAGCAGCCAATGAAAACACGCCCCAAAGAAAAAACGTACAATGATAGCCTGATGAACAGAGAATAATTTTTAAATAAAACGAATAAAACTTAAGTCAACAGATTACACGCTAGCAGCGTAGGTAAAAAGTTTGTGGAAAGTTGCTAAAAGGTAATAAGGTAATTGGCGAAGGCAACCTTACCCACTTACACCTAATGGAAAAGAAGTTCAGCGGCCAACGGAGATTCAGCTTCAAATCACGCCACGAGGCAATACGGTAAATACTGGGTGGAAACGGTAAATACTGGGTGGTTATAATTAAATTTCCCTAATTAACTCGTTATAACATGGAAACTAATTACCGTAGGAGTACCAAACTTGGTAGCGATAATATCAAGGGCGTGGGGAAGAAAAATAATGCAGAATAAATTCAATTGAAGCTCTTTCAATGTCCTACTACGTCACATAACACCATTACATTCCGGTACCATTACTGCTACAAAAGCAGATCAATATGGCGCCCATCAGTTGCTAGAAGAGTCTGAAAGCGCACGATTGCATTCGGTACAGCAGAACGAACCGTATCCATAGTATACTGGCCATCTCTCTTGCTGCGCTTCAGATCAGCATATGAGCGAATGTTTCCCTGGTAAACTTTATCCTTCAGGTATCCCCACAACCAGATATCACAGGGAGTGAGACCAGGTGATCGTGCCGGCCAAGCATTTGGAAACGATCGTTTCCAAATGTGTTTCGGAGAAGCAGGTGAGCTTCACGAGCGATGTACGGCGGTGCGCCATCTTGCAAGAAAACTACTGACAAGGGAACCTCCCCATCGCACCCCCGTCAGATTTAGTTATAAGTTGGCACAGTGGATAGGCCTTGAAAAACTGAACACAGATCAATCGAGAATACAGGAAGAAGTTGTGTGGAAATATGAAAAAAATAAGCAAAATATACAAACTGAGTAGTCCATGCGCAAGATAGGCAACATCAAGGATAATGTGAGCTCAGGAGCGCCGTGGTCCCGTGGTTAGCGTGAGCAGCTGCGAAGTGAGAGGTCTTTAGTTCAAGTCTTCCCTCGCGTGAAAAGTTTAATTTTTTATGTTCAGACAATTATTATCTGTCCGTCCGTCCGTCCGATGCGATCACTTTTTTGGGAGTGATTATCATACCCACAAGAAAACCTAAATCGGGCAAGGTAGAAGAATCTTTTTACCCATTCGCCAAGTGTACAAGTTAGGTGGATCGACAATATATTCCCGTCATGTGACGCACATGCCGTCACCAGTGTCGTATAGAATTTATCAGACGTGTTTTCCTGTGGCGGAATCGTCGACCTATGACCTTGCGATCAAATGTTTTCGGTTCCCACTGGAGAGGCACGTCCTTTCGTCTACTAATCGCACGGTTTTGCGGTGCGGTCGCAAAACACAGACACTAAACTTATTACAGTGAACAGAAAGTCAATGAACGAACGGATAGATTATAACTTTACGAAAATAAACTTTTCACTCGAGGGAAGACTTGAACTAAGGACCTCCCGTTCCGCAAGCTGGTCACGCTAACCACGGGCCACGGGACCACGGCGCTCCTGAGCTCACATTATCCTTGATGTTGCCTATCTTGCGCATGGACTACTCAGTTTGTGTATTTTGCTTATTTCTTTCGTAGTTCCACACAACTTCTTCCTGTTTTCTCGATTGATCTGTGTTCAGTTTTTCAAGGCTTATCCACTGTGCCAACTTATAACTAAATCTGAGGGGGGTGCGATGGGGAGGTTCCCTTGTGAATTCGATGTGTCTCACTCCTGTAGAGCGGGTATGACATGCCGGCGAAGCACATCGCAGTAACACTGGATAGTCACACTGCACGTCTTTGGTCCTTGAGCGCTAAACTGTTCAAAAAAGAATGGGCCAATGATGAACGTAGCCGTGAAGATACACCATATGGTGACACGTTCACCGTACAGAGGAGTTTCATGCACAGTGAATGGAGGTGAGGATCCCCACACTCGGAAATTCTGTGTGTTTACCTCATCCGTCAGGGAAAAATGAGCTTCGTCTGTCTATAGGATGGTCCAGGGTCAACCCTCGTCAACTTCAGTACTTGCGAGAAAGTGGAGAACGAAGTCAACACGTCGTTGTGCATCCTGTGGTGCAAGCTATTCTGCAATAGGGATCTTGAACAGATTCCGTTTGTGAAGCGTTCAAAGCACAATATAGAAACTACTGATGGTGACTGGGAATGCTGTTCCTCCTCGATAATCTGCAGTATTGAATTAAATTTAGGATATTAAGTTGGCCAAAGTTTTCATCGCCATCGTGGTAAAGCAAATTTTTGTACCCGAGCCCTAGACAGGGTGGCAGAGTAGACAGCCGTGAACGAAAGAGCTCCGCTATTAAAATTTTATGTTCTGGATTAACCCTTGATCCGTTGGTTGAATCAGGAATGTAACGTTATGTGGGAGAAGTGTAGCAAATATGCTTCCATAAAACTAACTCAGCTGCCGGCGGATGTGCTTTATCGTTGCCTGAGAGAAGGATGGCTCTGCTCTCTTTGGTGGACAAAGGTACTTGAAGCTTTCTTTCACTTGCGGCACTGAATGACGAGAAAATTAGTTTATGAAGCAGATGGTGGTCATCTACCCATTTGATGATCGTCATAATGAACAGGCAAGTTTGTTACATTCTTAAGTGCTCGAGGTTTTAGTGTTCTTCCTTGTTATTTTAAAACTCTTCCGCCTTTTCGTGCCCCCTGCTGGAGCAGATGTTGATTGGCACCACCATTATAGATCTGTTTGATCGGCATTGTAAATCTGATCGGCTCTTAGATACTATCGGCCATTATTTCTTCAAACTCGTCTCTGTATTTTACTCCTGAGTCTTGGCTCCATGTAAGAGTTTCTCTAGTTACATTAAGTGAATTCCGTGCTGAAACTTGAAGCCCACATCTCGTGGTCGTGCGGTAGCGTTCTCGCTTCCCACGCCCGGGTTCCCGGGTTCGATTCCCGGTGGGGTCAGGGATTTTCTCTGCCTCGTGATGGCTGGGTGTTGTGTGCTGTCCTTAGGTTAGTTAGGTTTAAGTAGTTCTAAGTTCTAGGGGACTGATGACCATAGATGTTAAGTCCCATAGTGCTCAGAGCCATTTTTGAAACTTGAAGTTTCCAAGCCAACCTTCAGAAAAATTGCATTCACTTTCTGCAACATCTAAATCTTCTCCAAATTTCTTTGCTTTTTCAATAACACTTGGCCTAGATACTATCTGTCCTTCGGAACGCACTGAACTGAACCATTTGTACAATATACTATCTAAATTTTAGAGTTTTGCCTCGAAGCCAATTTTTCGCTTGTTACTGATTGAGAAGCAAATTTCATTAGTTCGTATTTTAGCTTTCTTATGTCGTAAATGGTTGACGAGCCAATACTAAACACAGTCCTCAAAATATTTTTATTCTCATCTTCTCCCGGGGTTCCATGATTCCCAGTTTCTGGTTGATGGTCAAAGTCAAGAGGTTACGTTTATCTCCTTATTTAAAACTTGAAGTATGTTTCGGTTTGGAGGACATTCTCACTACTTAAACGTCAATAAAATCTCTAGATGTCACTCTGATATTTACTTTCACGACTGTAATACGGATCCAAGTTCTCAAGAAAAAATAGCGAAAACCTCTCGCAGGCAAAGCAATGAACTGAATCTTGTGTATGATGACAGCCGAGATCAACCGGGTAAAGTTCGAAAGTTTCCGACTCATTCAGAACAATGGTCGATTGCAGCTATCATTAGCAGACGCAGTGGTTCTGAAACTGGTGTGGTTCCGGATAATCGTGCGTTCTGGACTGTTGGATGTCGGACTAATAGAACTCTACTGTATCTCATTACCTTAACATCTAGATGGATATGGACGTGAATATGATAATTCAGGCGAATGTGTGTATAATTTAAATCACAGCTACAAGATAACTTTATTTATAATACTGACTGACACTTTGGGTCCTGTCCATCCAGTTTCAGGTGCGTTGGTTCTTACAGCAACAGTGTGAGCTTTTTGTGTGATTACTTCTACTTGCCCTTAAACTATGCAAAACAGAATGTGGTCATATGAAATAATTTATCTATGCACATGTTTTGAAATGGAAATCCTTTAGTGATTTATCTTTATATGTATTGTACGTAAGTTTTGTGTATTAGAACAGTGACACCTTCTATACAGCTCTTCCCGCTCTGCGATTCTATCTCCATCGACGATATCTTTCGAGACTTCTGCTTTCGACTTTTATATGAAAACGTTAATGGATATTCGGTCTGCTGTGCGCTGTATGAAAAGCTACTCAACGTTGGTGAAATGTCACGTGATGGCACCACCCGCCCCCTCCCCCTCTCCCCCCAGACCCTTCCAGCTCGCTAGGTAGTGCCTGTAATTGTCGCCAGTAAAGACATTTCAAACACGCAATAACAGTTGTAATTAGTTTTCGTCGCGTGCTTTGTTCCCTCTGTGGTGTTGTTATTTAACACAACGCGCTGCCAGACGCTGGCGGCGAAAGTACACTGAAAAGTAATGTGGCTGTTACGATCCAGCAAAACAAACTCAGTATTGCAACTTAATGAAGTATATATTTTCTGGGGAAATACTCAGCTGTCACTGCAGCAATTATACAGTGCGCAAAGGTAATGGCCGACCGACACTTCAGCGCTCTCCAGGCTAAACTTTCCTCGATAGACGACCACTGCACGTCGTTTAAGTGTTGGACCTAACCGTCACATTTTCTCTTAGATAAAGGAGTGACAGATTTAAAGTGGGCCATATATGTACACTGTCGGACGATAATATGGGGTGTGTATATGTACACTGTCGGACGATAATATGGGGTGTGTCCACCCTTCGCTTTAATGACCCCTTAAAATTTTCTGAAACCACTTTCAATGAGATGTTTGAATGTCTTGGGACGACTGGTAGTCCATGCTTACCTAAGGACCGAAACCAGAAACGTTGTCGGTCCTGAACGCTAGGGTCTGCAGGTGCTCCGTTGGATACAGCTCGGCACATTGGAGGGACCAGTCTGGTCAGGAATATTATAGTCCAGAAATCATAGCCTCATAGAAGCTGCTTTATGACAGGGTGCATTGTCATTTTGAGAAAAATAATCATCTCTTTGAAGTGTTTCTGTATTGTGGATAGCATGTAATTACTATAAGCGTTATTAGGTGATAACACTACTGTAAATATCTCTTTACCATAATACCACCTCCTCCGTTACTTCTCAAGTGGCTCTACACATAGTGACAGGTAACATTCTCCGGGCAAGAGAGTGAAGCATGATTCATTATCCCAAACCTCTGGTTCCCAGTCATCCAACATCCAGTGGTGTTGCTCTTTACATAACCTCAATCGTCCTCAGCACTGACAACAGAAATGTGTGGCTTATAAGGAGCTCTTAAAACGCTGTAGGCCACTCCTTTTAACTCCCTACACACAATCGCTTCGCTACCTGGACTGCTAGTAAGCACTTTGGAATTTACGACTGATTCCTTCTACTGAGTCTACGAATTTTTTTTACATTTAGCCTCGGTAATACTCTACGATCCCTGATCATCAGCTCCTGAGGTGCCCCTGACCTTGGATTAGCTGTGGTTGATACTTGAGGCTCTCGCGGCACAGTCGAATTGGACAGCAGTAGAAGGTTTGAAATGTCTCTGATGGGTCTGTTATTAAGATGACGTTCAATGACTAGTCCACTTCCGAAGTAGATAAGCTCTCCCTTAAGACCCGTTTTGCCGTGACTGCTTCGCCAATGGCAACGGAATAATCACCGCTTCCTTGTATACTAGCTGGTCTGCTTCCCGTGACAACTAGTGGCCAGTTCCTTATTACAAAACACTGTCCACTTACCGGTGTCAAAACATTCGAATGCTCTCAGGAATTTCACGTTGAAGAATGCGTATTTGAATTTTTGAATTTTATGTATTTTGTTCTCAGTAATACACACATAAAAATAAGATTTGCATCACCCCGGTTCCCAGAATTCCTGAAGATAGACGTTGACTGTGGATATTGTATCACAGACACAGTCCGTCTGACTGTTCAGAGATGTCACTAAACCAGCTCAAAGATGTAAACGACCACGCATGAGCATGGAGGGGGTCAGAGAGCCGATCGGTTCGAGTCATTCCACCTGAATGGAGGTACATGGCTCGTGTTGTTTGTAGTTCAACCATACCCAGACGGTCAATACCATGGTGCGATCGCGTCCGCATCCTTACTTTGTGCCAGGAAGGGCTCTCAACAAGGAAAATGTCCAGGCGTCTCAGAGTGAGCCAAAGCGATAATGTTCTGACACGGAAGAGATACAGAGAGACAGGAACTGTCGATATGCCTTGATCAGGCTGCCCAAGGGCTGCTACTGCAGTGGATGACCGCTGCCTACGGATTATGGCTCGGAGGAACCCTGACAGCAACGCCACCTGGTTGAATAATGCTTTTGGTGCAGCCACAGGACATCGTGTTACGATTCAAACTGTGCGCAATAGGCTGCATGATGCGTAACTTCACTCCCGACGTCCATGGAGAGGTCCATCTTTGCAACCACGACACCATGCAGCGCTGTACAGATGGGCGCAACAACATGGCGAACGGACTGCTCAGGATTGGCATCACGTTCTCTTCACCGATGAGGGCTGAATATGCCCTCAACCAGACAACCGTCGGAGACGTGTTTGGAGGCAACCCGGAAAGGCCGAACGCCTTAGACACACTACGCAGTGAGTGCAGCAACGTGGAGGTTCCCTGATGTTTTGGGGTGGCATTATATGGGGCCGACTTACGCCGCTTGTGGTCATGGATGGCACCGTAACGGCTGTACGATACGTGAATGGCATCTTCCGACCGATAGTGCAACCATATCGGCAGCATATTGGCGAGGCATTCTTCTTCATGGACGATAATTCGCGACCCCATCGTGCACTTCTTGTGAATGACTTCCTTCAGGATAACGACTTTTCTCAATTAGAGCGGCCAGCATGTTCTCGAGACATGAACCTTACCGAACATGCCTGGTATAGATTGAAAAAGGGCTGTTTATGGACGACGTGACCCACCAACCACTCTGAGAGATTTACGCCGAATCGCCGTTGATCATTGGGACAATCTGGACCATCAGTGACATGATGAAGTTATGGATAGTATGCAATGACGAATGCAGGCATACATCAATGCAAAAGGACGTGCTACTGGGTATTAGAGATACCGGTGTGTACAGCAATTTGGAACATCACATCTGAAGGCCTCGCTCCCTACAACATGCAATGTGTGGTTTTCATGAGCAATAAAAAAGGCGGGAATGATGTTTATGTTGATCCCCATTGCAATTTTCTGTACAGGTTACGGAACTCTCGGAACCGAGGTGATGCAAAACTGTTTTGATGTGTGTAGTACCCAGTCCCTGTCAATAATTCAGTAGCTGCGCTTAGAAAATAGCACAATTATTTGAACCATTCTGTAAACTATTTTTCTGCCTCCTCCTATTCTGCGATTGTTTAAGGAAATGAATTTATTAACACGCGGTATCTCTATTCGCATCTTTATTGCTGAAGTTGCGACGCTACCTCAAAAAAGTTACACATTATCAAGGGAGACACAGTAACATTTATTGAATGCTGCACTATATTTCGAAGAAACACAGACACAAGGCACTATTTTTCAACATAGTTACCAAGTATTTGAAGGTAACGGTCGAAAAGTTCTATCAATCGTTCCAGTCCTCCACGACAGAAATCCGCTCCTTAGTCACGGAACCATTCTAGAACCACCTTATGAACGTTCTTATCTCTTCCGCCCCCCCCCCCCAACCCCCTTCCTCCTCCCGCGCCACAGATGTTCTTGCAGCTCGTCGAATAGATGGAAAGTACATGTTGTAAGATAATGTATCGCAGATCAGCATCACATACGTAATTTCGGCCTTGGTCAAAATTTTGGCACTATTTCTCTACGGCTGGACGCGACAGTGAATCTGGTCTATAAACCGCAAAAATTTCACAGTCAATCGACGTGCAGTTTAAGCCTTTAGCCAATAAGATTCGTACAGTCCCGCGCACTCCATCTTTGGAGTTCGCTTCTAGTTGATGAACAATTTCACTCGTACTCTGTGATGCATCTGTTATCCCTTATCGCAGCAGAAATGTCTTCGCGGTACATGCAACACATGTACTTTCTTCAGACAATGCGACATTTTTATTGCGAATTGATCTTACCGTGGGACGACATGTGTAGCTTACTTACTGGAGTTCCTACGTACGATATCTCGAACAGGTCAGGTAGAGCCGCGACTTCATCCTGTACCTCTGTCACTTGCCCCATTTCTTCTTGTACTCCATATAACCTCAGATCTAAATGTAACTCAGTTTGGCGTTTGATTTTCCTACGATAAGATTTATGTGGTTGCTAAACAACCCTGTACTACGAATACTCCAAGATGGAAGTGATCATTTGCGGTGATTCTTCAGTACTCGCGTAATCAGACAAAAATGGGTTTTCCCTTGAAAACACCAGTACCACAGCTATACCTTACTGTTTTTATTTTATTTATTTATCCCACATTCCTCACTAGTACGTCAGGTGTTGCAGTCCCTTCTGAGGCAATCATTATTACTTTTATCAAAGGGAATGGGTCTCCGACTCTGTTGTAAGAGATTCAGTGTAAATAAATAAAATTACAAAAGCTAGATGTAGCTGTGGAACAGCTGTTTGCGTGAACACAGTATACCAGCAGTGGACTGAAAAATGATGTTTTACTTCCAACATTAATAAAAATGTCACTGAGGAACTGGTATTTCTGCCTAATTATCCGCAATATGTTACAATTATTTATATTGGAAATCAATTTCCATCCTAATTGTCGCAAGTCTCCTTGCATTTAGTTAATTTTGTTTTTAGTAATGCGACCTCTCTGCATACACCAGTGTCTTCCACGAGCAGCCTTATGAAACTCCCTAAGTTTATCACTAGGTCATTTATACACTACTCAACTAATAGTACCCAGACTCCCCTATGTAATTTGGAGCTGAAGACTATACGTCGAGAGTGGCAGCCCCAACAGTGTAAAAGAAGGCCGGGAGTACTGTGTTGACACCAGAGTACAGTAACAACAAAACGTGTGGGTCAGGAGAGCTCAGTGCCGTCGAAGGTGAACTGGTCATCGGGTGTCGCCAGAGAAACTACGCTCTCAGGGGGCATTTCAATCCTTCAGGAGCTGCCGAAGGCCATTTTTGTGATGTGACTGTGAAGTTGAGACGCCAAAGAACAACCACAGCTAAACCACCACCCCACATACCGCGTTTACTAACGGACAGGGATCGTCGAGCATTATGAAAGATGATTGTAAAAAATGGCACGAAATCAGCGGAAGGAATCACCCGTGAGTTCTGAAGTGTTACAGCAATCCAAGAAGCACAGTGACCGCTCGTAGGGAGTTGGAGTTCAAAATACTGCGGTACAATAGTCGAGCAGGTTATTATAAGCCACATATTTCTGCAGTTAAGCCTAAGCGACGCTTGAGGTGGTGTATAGAGCGACGTCATTGGACAGTGGATGACTGGAAACGAGGGATTTCGAGTGATGTACGTTGTGATACACAGTGGCAGTACCATGGCAGTGTTTGGATTTGACGAATGTCTGGAAAACTTGTAAACATGTGTAGAGCTAACAGTGAAGTACAGAGAAGGTGATGTTACTGTATGAGGGTGTGTTTCACGGTTTCGGTGTCGTGCCAATACAGCACTTCAGAGAACGCTGAATGTACGTACAGGACTGTGTAATACATATAGCAGAGGAACTGTTCGGAGACGGGGATTGTATCAGCATGGCAATGCACTCTGTCATAAAGCAGCATCTGTGAGCAGGTTGAAAAATGGTTCAAATGGCTCTGAGCACTATGGGACTTAACTTCTGAGGTCATCAGTCCCCTACAACTTAGAACTACTTAAACCTAACTAACCTAAGGACATCACATACATCCATGCCCGAGGCAGGATTCGAATCTGCGACTGTAGCGGTCGCGCGGTTCCAGACTGTAGCGTCTAGAACCGCTCGGCCACTCCGGCCGGCCTGTGAGCAGGTGTTTGAGGACAATAACATAAATGAAATGGACTGTCGGCCTAGAGCTCCAATTAGTAGCGGATGTATCGTCTTCGGGATCCGTTAGAAAGTCGACTTCGCTCCAAATCCCAGCGTCCTACATCATTATCTTGTCTTGTTTCGGCTTTTGAGAAAGAACGAGATGCCATTCCTCCAAAGCCATTCATTTACGTCATGGAAAGTGTCCCCATCAGTTCCAGCCTTGATAAAGGGAAGGGTAAACAGACCCTATATTGAGGTCTACTGATACGTGCTGATTGGTTGGTTGATTTGCGGGAGGGAACCAAACAGCAAGGCCATCGGTCCCACTAGGGAAGGATGGGGAAGGAATTCGGCTGTGCCCTTTCGAAGGAACCATCCTGACATTTGCCTGAAGCGATTTAGAGACATCACGGAAAATTTAAATCAGGATAATCGGACGCAGGTTTGGAGCGTCGTCCTCCCGAATGCGAGTCCAGTGCTGATACGTGTCCAGATACATTTGGTTAGGTAGTCTATAACAGCATCTTCCACTAACGGTCTTATGGGTACGGTTAAGAACTAGGTCATTCACATGTACTGAGATTAGTAGTGGCTCTTATAAAAGTCCGTTCGAGAACCCCTGAAAACACTTCGACATCTGAAGATTTTCCACCGTTACGAATGACATACCGTGTTCTTTGCTAAGAACGATTGAAGACAGTCACGAAACTGCTGTGATATCGCGTATGCTTTTATTTTGTTCATCGGCCGACAGTGCAGAGCTGCATCATGGGACGCCCGCCTGCCACCGCCCGCAGTGGGATGGTAGCCGGCAGCACCTGGCGCCAAAGAGACGGAGACCGGACTGGCGAGGCGCACAGCTGTATCGCAGGGCCGCGCCGCGCCGGGGCTTCCCCAGCACTGGTCGATACGGCGCCGCTGAGCCGCCCTCCAGCGTCTACAGCAGATGTAATCCCGCGGGATCAGCCGCCACTCATTACGGCACGGACAGTCCCCTCCCCCCACACCAGGCGGGCCTCGCACACTCCCGAGCTGTTGTCTGACTCGAGCGCGCTGGTCTGGATGAAACAGACCATCAGAGCTGACCAAGTGTGGGTGGCGTTCAGTCAGCTAATTGGATTGTTTCACATCGCTGGAAATGTTGAGGGACGAGGAGTACGTGTGGAGAAAGTTTAAGGTTAAAATTATACTTATCACTCATATTATAACGATCATATCTGCTTCTTAGATTAGATTAGATTAGATTAGTTTTTCGTTCCATAGATCCGTGCTGAGGAGATCCTCGTGGATGTGGAACATGTCAATTTTTTTTAAAGCTGAAATAACAATACTAATAGTATGAGTATATACAATACATCATTTTTTAAGTTGAAATAACAATACTAATGGTATGAGTATATATAATACATCATTTTTTTCAATTAAAAAATTCGTCAATGGAGTAGAAAGATTTGGCCACTAGTAAGTCTTTCAGACTCCTTCGAAACTGATCTCTATTTGTAACAAAAATTTTTGTGTGTGCTGGCAAATTATTGAAGATGAGTGTTCCTGAGTAGTGGATCCCTTTTTGAACTAAAGTAAGTGCCTTTAAGTCCTTTGTGCAGATCGTTTTTGTTCCCTTTATCGTATCTATGAACTGAGCTGTTTGTTGGAAAAAGAGATATATTATTTAGGACTAATTTCATTAAGGGGTAAACATACTGAGAGGCAGTAGTCAGTATACCCAGTTCTTTGAAGAGGTTTCTACAGGATGTCCGTGAATTTACTTCACAAATAATACGTATTACACGCTTTTGTACTCTGAAAACTTTTGTTTGACTTGAAGAGTTTCCCCAAAATATTATAGCATATGACATCATGGAATGAAAGTAGGCAAAGTATGCAAGCTTTTCATTTTTATGTCGCCTATGTCTTCTAACACTCGAATTGCAAATACAGATTTGTTAAGGCGTTTCTGCAGTTCTGTGGTAGGCTCCTCCCAACTGAATTTATTATCAAGTTATAATCCCAGGAATTTAAGACTGTCAACCTCTTCTATCTGCTTTTCATACTTTATGCTTATGCTGGGTGGAAACATCTTACAGGTTCTGAATTGCGTATAGTTTAATGTCAGTGCGTTGGCTTTAAACCATTTATTAATATCCATGAAAATATCATTAGCATATCTTTCTAGAACTACACTCGACATACTATTTATTGCAATACTTGTGTCATCTGCAAACAAAACGAACTCTGCTTCTGGCAGTGTAACTGATGAGAGATCATTAATGTAAACAAGAAAAACCAATGGCCCTAAGATGGATCCTTGTGGCACACCACATGTAATTTCTTCCCATTCTGATGAGGACTGATGACTTAATTCACTAGTCCCTTGCACTGACACCATTTGTTTCCTCTTAGCGAGGTATGACTTGAACCGTTTTACAGCACTGCCCGTGACACCATAGAATTCTAATCTATTTAAAAGGATGTTGTGGTTCACATAATCAGAAGCCTTTGACAAATAACTGAAAATTCCTGCTGCTTGTAATTTGTTATTTAATGAATTAAGTACATTTTCACTGTAGGTGTAAATAGCCTTCTTGGTATCAGAACCCTTCAGAAATCCAAACAGTGTTCTTGATACTATGTAATTTGTGGTCAGATGGTTGAGAAGCTACCTGTACATTACTTTTTCTAAAATTTTTTAGAATGCTGGCAAAAGTGAAATCTTTATCCCCTTTCTTGAATAGAGGCTTAGCATCTCCATGTTTTAGCCAGCTAGGAAATGTCCCGGTTATAATTGACTGGTTACACAACTTAGAATCGTACTAAACTCACAAGAACATGCCTTAATTAACTTTGTTGATATATCATCGTAAACACTAGAATGCTTTGTTTTTAAAGATTTTGTTCTGGAAGTTATTTCTTTTGGTGGAGTGAGTGACATATTCATGTGGCTGAAGCTATTTGTAAAGGCTAGTTTCAGATATCCATGGGCATTCTAATTTCAGTTAACTGGTTTCCATTGCTGTTACTATTCTAATAAAACTTTTATATGAAAAGTTAATATTCCTGTAGCACAGAAATGAGTCCTATTCTACAGGGGCTTACAAGCAAGCAAAATCTGCCATTTCTCTACACTTCAGGTCGTCTGAGCGAGATAGCGGATACAAAACACTAACAGCACACAAAAAATGAATACATATAAGTTATTCACACAAGCAAATAAACTGTATACCAACATTTCAGAGCGAGTGTTGATGTGGTAATAAAAGTCACTGGCAGTGAACACATGGTGCGTAGTGGGGTGATCACTCTGTTGTAGAAATAATTCAAAACCCAAGATACCTTAAATGCTGTTTACCAGGTAACCGGTTTCAACACACTAAAGGTGCCATTTTTGGATCTGTGAAGATATAAAATGACATGCTTGAGGGAGGCCTTACATGAGTTACACTATATACATTACTGTTAGTACAGTAACACATACCTGAATGTAGCTTAACATTTATAGACTATTTGGATATAACGATACATGAGGCAAACCAGCTGATATAAAATCATTGTAACAAAAAATAAAAAACAACTGCTCTCATGGTCATTCTCTTCCATCAGAAATGTAAAACCAAAGTCACAAGATAAAACTATTTCGTACACGACCGCTGCTCGACTATCTAACGGTCGGCATCACACTGTCCTATTCGGCGTCGTTTAACCTGCTGCGATTGTATTGGTTCACAACCGACCACTAGATAGCGCTGCCCCTGCAATGCACACACAGCCCCACCGTATAACCACTTATTACTGCTACGATACAACTTTACTATAACTGCTAATCAAATACCCATGCAAAGAACACTTTAGCACTCTATACATGCTATGCATACTATACATACTATAAAGTACGTCAATTACAGAGTAAAAACTTCTGAAGCAAAGGCATTATCCATAATAGCGCCATGAAAAACTCATCATCATCATCATCATCATCATCTTTTAAGACTGATTATGCCTTACAGCTTTCAGTCTGGAGCATAGCCCCCTTATAAAATTCCTCCATGATCCCCTATTCAGTGCTAACATTGGTGCCTCTTCTGACGTTAAACCTATTACTTCAAAATCATTCTTAACCGAATGCAGGTACCTTCTCCTTGGTCTGCCCCGACTCCTCCTATCCTCTACTGCTGAACCCATGAGTCTCTTAGGTAACCTTGCTTCTCCCATGCGTGTAACATGACCCAACCATCTAAGCCTGTTCGCCCTGACTGCTACATCTATAGAGTTCATTCCCAGTTTTTCTTTGATTTCCTCATTGTGGCCACCCTCCTGCCATTGTTCCCATCTACTAGTACCTGCAATCATCCTAGCTTCTTTCATATCCGTAACCTCAACCTTGTTGATAAGGTAACCTGAATCTACCCCGCTTTCGCTCCTATACAACAAAGTTGGTCGAAAGATTGAACGGTGCACAGATAACTTAGTCTTGGTACTGACTTCCTTCTTGCAGAAGAGAGTAGATCGTAGCTGAGCGCTCACTACATTAGCTTTGCTACACCTCGCTTCTAGTTCTTTCACTATGTTGCCATCCTGTGAGAATATGCATCCTAAGTACTTGAAACCGTCCACCTGTTCTAACTTTGTTCCTCCTATTTGGCACTCAAACCGTTTATATTTCTTTCCCACTGACATTACCTTCGGTTTGGAGATGCTAATCTTCTACCATAGTCCTTACATTTCTGATCTAGCTCTGAAATATTACTTTGCAAACTTTCAATCGAATCTGCCATCAGAACTAAGTGATCCGCATATGCAGTACTGCTTATTTTGTGTTCACATATGTTAATCTCACCCCGCCAGTCTATTGTTTTCAACATATGATCCATAAATAATATGAACAACAGTGGAGACAGGTTGCAGCCTTGTCTTACCCCTGAAACTACTCTGAACCATGAATTCAATTTACCGTCAACTCTAACTGCTGCCTGACTATCCATGTAAAGACCTTTAATTGCTTGCAAAACTTTGCCTCCTATTCCATAATCTCGTAGAACAGACAATAACTTCCTCCTAGGAACCCGGTCATACTCCTTTTCTAGATCTATAAAGTATAGATTCCCTGTTCGACTCATAACACTTCTCCATTATTTGCCATAAGCTAAAGATCTGGTCCTGACAACCTCTAAGAGGCCTAAAACCACACTGATTTTCATCCAATTGGTCCTTAACTAATACTCGCACCTTCCTTTCAACAATACCTGAGAAGATTTTACCCACAACGCTGATTAAAGAGATACCTCTGTAGTTGTTACAATCTTTTCTGTTTCCATGTTTAAAGATTGGTGTGATTACTGCTTTTGTCCAGTCTGATGGAACCTGTTCCGACTCCCAGGCCATTTCAATTCTCCTGTGTAGCCATTTAAGACCTGACATTCCACTGTATTTGATGAGTTCCGACTTAATTTCATCCACCTCAGCTGCTTCATTGCACTGCAATCTATTGACCATTTTCTCCACTTCCTCAAATGTGGTGCTATTTCCATCATCATTCCTATCCCATTCTACCTCGAAATCTGAAACATTACTGATCTTATTTTCACCTGCATTGACCAACTCTTCAAAATATTCCCTCCATCTGCCCAAGGCATCCACGTGATTCACCAGCAGTTTTCCTGACCTGTCCAAAATACTTGTCATTTCCTTCTTACCTCCCTTTCGAAGACTGCTAATTACACTCCAGAATGGTTTTCCAGCAGCTTGACCCATAGTCTCCAACCTGTTTCCAAAGTCTTCCCAAGATTTCTTCTTGGCTGCTGCAATTATCTGTTTGGCTTTGTTTCTTTCTTCAACATAACTTTCTCTGTCTACCTGACTTCTAGTATGTAGCCATTTTTGATATGCCTTCTTTTTCCTTTTGCAGGCTGCAAAACTACATATTATAATTTACCCTTACACATATATGGAAATCAGGAATTTACACATAGTAAGCTGTTCGTAAAACGACTAAGATACAATGCGACGAGTTATTAAAACCTGCATGCTGGGTTTCACCTGTCTGGGCACTACGGCCTTAGGTATTGTAACTGCTAAAAAAATACTAACGTGCTATAAAAGGCTCTCACCATCAATACACTCATTGTGAGGGTAGTATGTACCGACTATGAAAACCTGCATAGGCACATGAAATTAAGGAAGGCCAGGTCAGAAACAAACCGAGGGGGCACGGGAACAGGGGGAGGGGGGGAGGGGGGGCACCAAGATGCACAGCCACTCCATGTGCGCTCCAATCAGTATGGAACTCGTTCCGTCCATTCAACTCACCGAATGAGGAATAGTGGAAAACGTCTTACTACGATTAAGCGATCTTGGATTTTGAATTATTTCTACGAAAGTCATTGGAGATGTTGTCAGGCACTGCTCCCGAGTCATAAATGAGAAAGCAGTTTATCTCCAAGAATTTTGTGAAAGCAGTTCTTTACACTTTAGTTTTGTAACGTCTGCGTAGCAATAAAGTAGTAAAACTAGTATCTTCCAAGTAAATCACTATGTCAACAAACTTACTTTTGTGAAAAATTATATGAAGAATTTTCTCTGAACTGGTCATGCAGTTTTAATCTGCTCAGTTACTGCGACAGATTTATAAGAGATAAATCGAAAGCTGGCATGAACGCATGTGACACACTGTAAACATTTATACTCGGGAATTTTGTGTTGGCAAAAGCCAGTTAACATCTGAAGTTGTGGTTGCATAGATGTGTTTTTAGCTCTTCCATGCCTGGAATGACTGCTGCGTTATTTACGGTGCCGACGCTTCAGTGTCTCGTTGATCGGCGGTCTGCAGCAAGTACAGCGATACTAAATTCCGTAAATCAAATGGAGCGACTCATGAACCTTATAATACTCCGATGTCTGCTCTGAAGAGTCACACTGTCATAACACACTAAAAAAAAGGAAATTTATTTTCGCTGCTCCACCATAAAACGTGACAACAGGCAACAGACAGCTGTTCGTAGAAAACACCAATTCATACTGACCTTGTCCCGCTGACCAACATATTCTTTATCATACAGCTCACCCATTTATTCGTACTTCTCAAAATTAAACAGAATTTGACGTTCAGCCGGTAATTACCCTCAATCATGCATTGACCATGCAGTACAGGTTACTACACCAACGACTCTAGTTCACTCTACTTCACTCAGCAGCGTAACACAGCTCAGAGTCTCGTTTAGAATATAAATTACACTCATATATCTGGTTCCGTATACTTCAGAATAATGTGTGGCGTAACTGAATTATTTCAGTGGCTGTCTCTGACGCGTTCTGGGGCTCTAGTACGTTCAAACTGTATTGTGTCGACTTCTACGATAAATTTTCCCCAAGCTCGTCTCTCCTCCAGATCGTCTCCCTTCTGCTTCCTCTTTCTCCTCTTGCGATCTTCTCCTCTTGCATATTAACTTTCCTCTCTAAATTATTGGTTGCTGCAATCGACAGAATAAATATATCTAGAATACAAAAGTCGATTTACCTCTCAGTACCACTGAGAGGAAACAAAAGGAAAGTTCGGAGTAGGTATTGATATCCATGGAGAAGAATTAAAAACTTTGAGGTTCGCCGATGACATTGTAATTCGGTCAGAGACAGCAAAGGACTTGGAAGAGCAGTTGAACGGAATGGACAGTGTCTTGAAAGGAGGGTATAAGATGAACATCAACAATAGCAAAACGAGGATAATGGAATGTAGTCGAATTAAGTCGGGTGATGCTGAGGAAATTAGATTAGGAAATGAGACACTTAAAGTAGTAATGGAGTTTTGCTATTTGGGGAGCAAAATAACTGATTGTGGTCGAAGTAGAGAGGATATAAAATGTAGACTGGCAATGGCAAAGAAAGCGTTTCTGAAGAAGAGAAATTTGTTAACATCGAGTATAGATTTCAGTGTCAGGAAGTCGTTTCTGAAAGTATTTGTATGGAGTGTAGCCATGTATGGAAGTGAAACGTGGACGATAAATAGCTTAGACAAGAAGAGAATAGAAGCTTTCGAAATGTGGTGCTACAGAAGAATGCTGAAGATTAGATGGGTGGATCACATAACTAATGAGGAGGTATTGAATAGAATTGAGGAGAAGAGGAGCTTGTGGCACAACTTGACTAGAAGAAGGGATCGGTTGGTAGGACATGTTCTGAGACATCGAGGGATCACCAATTTAGTATTGGAGGGCAGCGTTTAGGGTAAAAATCGTAGAGGGAGACCAAGAGATGGATACACTAAGCAGATTCAGAAGGATGTAGGCTGCAGTAGGCACTGGGAGATGAAGCAGCTTGCACAGGATAGAGTAGCATGGAGGGCTGCACCAGTCTCATGACTGATGTCCACAACAACAACAACATCACTGTCCCCGTTTATATCTTCAACAAACTGCATTGATAAAAGTCTTTCTTCTTCTGTTACAGATAAACAGTCCTCTTCTCAATAAAATAGGCTACCTTTTCTATAATATAATTTCGTTTTAGACCCTCGCTGAACTTCCTACAATGACCTTCCTGTCACTCTCTCTGCGTTATTAACATTAAGCAATGATTACAATTCCCATATCGATTCGAGGTCTATATTTAAAATAAAAATTACACATACATTCAAGTACTCAGACATAAATTACATAAAATTATTGCAACACAAACATAATCTAAAGACAAACTATACAGAAATTATATATATAGCCTGAGTAAATTGGCCCATCACAATATGCAACCTATCGCTCAGCGAAAGAGCCGTATCAGAAGACCGCAAAGCTGTACAGGTCACTCGGATATTCGAGACAGGAAACAGCAGAAATCTGCTATTTTATGTACACACAGGTGTCAGGTAATATTATTCGTTTGAAAAACAACTAGTTATTTATTCGTACGACGAAGTGAGTGATTTTCACAGAGGATTTCAAATTGATTCCACATTTATAGATTTGAGGAGGCTTTCGACGCCGTTCCTCACGAGAGGCTTCTACTCATATAGCATGTCTATTGAGTATCGCTTCAGTTTTGCGACTGGATTCGTGATTTCGTGTGAGGAAGATAACAGTACGAAGCAATCAACGGAAAACCAGAAAACCATCGAGCAATCAGAAGTGAGATCTGGCGTTCCCTGCTGAAGTGTTATAGGCTCTGTGCTGTTCGAAAATTAACTGATTAAATTTCAGTTACACGATAAGTCATATAAATTTAAAGGTTGTCAACTCAATTAAATACCCATGAATTATAATTAAAACCATGTTAAACTGAAACGATCACGTAGATAATTTTGTGGGGAAGGCAAACCAAAGACATCGTTTTATTGGCAAAACGCTTCGATGTAATAGGTCTACTAAAGGGACTGCCTGCGCTACGGCTGTTCGGCCTCTGCTAGAGTACTGCTGCGCGGGTTGGGATTCTTACCAGTTCGGAACGACGGAGGACACTGAAAAAGTCCAAACAAGGCCGAAGTTTTCTCATGATATTTCAGTCACCAGCTTTCTCCTCCCATTGTAAAAATATTTTTCTTTCACCAACCTACGTAGGGAGAAGTAATCATCATAATACAATGTAGGAGAACGTACAGAAAGAATAGATTTAAGTGTTTCCCCCACGTGCTGTTAGAAAGTAGAATGGTAGAAAAATAGTCCGAACACTATTCCCGGCGCTTAAGTGTGAACTGCGACGTGCTCACGTGGGCTTAGATGTGTACTAGAGGGAGAGGGGCGCGCGGGATTAGCCGAGCGGTTTAAGGCGCTGCAGTCATGGACTGTGCGGCTGGTCCCCGCGGAGGTTGGAGTCCTCCCTCGGGCATGGGTGTGTGTGTTTGTCGTTACGATAATTTAGGTTATTAGTGTGTAAGCTTAGGGACTGATGACCTTAGCAGTTAAGTCCCATAAGATTTCACACACATTTGAAAATTTGAGAGGAAGAGGATTCTGAACTGCGAACATTAGATGAAGTAACGTCTCTTACCTGTCTAACTTTTAGTCTTAGTTGGAAGACCAGAGGAGTCTGACGAGAGGAGAAGATGATTCACTTGTTTTAAATAGAAGCGTCCGGGTACTCGTACTAGTGTGCCATTCACGCGGCGAGGCATTCCTTTTCTTCAACTCTAATGGAAAACTCGTAAGATATTTGATTACCTTAGTATAAGGGGTGATCAGAAAGTTTCCGTTTGAGAGCGTTGCTCCAACGCGTATGTAACGCAACGCGACTGAGACGCAGGTACATCAGCACCGACTTGTAGACAAGCGATTAGTATGGCATTAGTGTCTTTCCGACGTGCGTGCAGTAAATGCGGGAATGTCAACTGTAGCGACATGCATCCCAACTGCATCAACATGCTGTTATTCTTCTCTTGGTTGTCGTAGGACAAACATTAGTAGATATTCATCAGAAAAGGAAGAATGTGTATGTAGCAGAAAGTCTGTCGAAAATCACCAAGATCCGAGCTGGTCGCGAATCGACAACACCCTTCCATATCACAAATGTCGTGACGCAGAAGTTATGCTAGATCAAGCGGCAGACACGAATACCCGCATTATAGTCCTGAACTCTCCCCATGCGATTATTACGCATTCGATCTTTTAAAGAAGGCTCTGAAGAGTGGACGATTCCTTTCGGAAGAGGATGTGCAGCAGACAGTTACGACTTCTTCACACAGCAGGACACGATGTATCACCAGAAGGATATCTTCAAACTAGTGCGTCGATGGGGCGATTGCCTCAATGCTCACGGCGATTATGACTGATTGGCACACTGGTTATGATCTGCACGGCCTTCGAACTTTTTGATCACCCCTCATAACAGATGACTAAACAGACAGTATGCATTTCGCAGTCACTATTTATTCATGTTTTATTATTGGTAAATCCATTTAAAAAATAAAACGCTTTTAACATAACCCACCTGGGAAGTCTGACTGAAGCAAGATGAAAGCGTCAGTATTAATTGAGAACCGCTTGTTGCAAAGCGGTTACATTCGCTGTCGCAGTTAATAGGTTCAATGAAAGATATATCTAAATTTATTACTGTCTTATGTGTAATGAGCAACATTTTACTGCGTCGAAGGTCACAGATCGCGTTGTTGTTACGGCCAGTGTCGAAACTAAAAATACTTCTGCCCAGGCTGCAGCACATACACTAATGGCCATTAAAATTGCTACACCACGAAAAATGAAGTGCTACAGACGCGAAAGATAACCGACAGGAAGAAGACGATGTGATATGCAAATGATTAGCTTTTCAGAGCATTCACACAACGTTGGCGACGGTGGCGATACCTACAACGCGCTGACATGAGGAAAGTTCCCAACCGATTTCTCATACAAAAACAGCTGTTAACCAGCGTTTCCTAGTGAAACGTTGTTGTGATGCCTCGTATAAGGAGGAGAAATGCGTACCATCACGTTTCCGACTTTGATAAAGTCGGATTGTAGCCTATCGCGATTGCGGTTTATCGTATCGCGACACTGCTGCTCGCGTTGGTCGAGATCCAATGACTGTTAGCAGAATATGGAATTGGTGGGTTCAGGAGGGTAATACGGAACGCCGTGCTGGATCCCAACGGCATCGTATCACTAGCAGTCGAGGTGACAAGCATCTTATCCGCATGGCTGTAACGGATCGTGCAGCCATGTCTCGATCCCTGAGTCAACAGATGGGGACGTTTGCAAGACAACAATCATCTGCACGAACAGTTCGACGACGTTTGCAGCGGCATGGACAATCAGTTCGGAGACCATGGCTGTGGTTACCCTTGACGATGCATCACAGACAGGAGCGCCTCCGACGGTGCGCTCAGCGACGAACCTGGGTGCACGAATGGCAAAACGTCATTTTTTCGTATGAATCCAGGTTCTGTTTACAGCATCATGATAGTCGCATCAGTGTTTGGCGACATCGCGGTGAACGTACATTGGAAGCGTGTATTAGTCATCACCATACCGGCGTATCACCCGGCGTGATGGTATGGGGTGCCATTGGTTACACGTCTCGGTCACCTCTTGTTCGCACTGACGGCACTTTGAACAGTGGACGTTACATTTCAGATGTGTTACGACCGGTGGCTCTACCCTCTATTCGATCCCTGCGAAACCCTACATCTCAGCAGGATAATGCACGACCGCATGTTGTAGGTACTCCACGAGCCTTTCTGGATACTGATAATGTTCGACTGCTGCCCTGGCCAGCACATTCTCCAGATCTCTCACCAACTGAAAACGTCTGGTCAATGGTGCCCGAGCAACCGGCTCGTCACAATACGCCAGTCACTACTCTTGATGAACTGTGGTATTGTGTTGAAGCTGCGTGAGCAGCTGTACCTGTACACACCACCCAAACTCTGTTTGACTCAATGCTCAAGCGTATCAAGGCCGTTATTACGGCCAGAGGCGGTGGTTCTCGGTACTGATTTCTTAGATCTATGCACCCAAATTGCGTGAAACTGTAATCACATGTCAGTTCTACTATAAAATATTTGTCCAATGAATACCCGTTTATCATCTGCATCTTTTCTTGGTGTAGCAATTTTTATGGCCAGTAGTGTAAAAGGCAGTCCACAGAAACTCTTGCTGGCTCTTCTGATGAACGTGAGGTATCGTTTAGTGGAGGACGAAGACCAAGAAATGCTGCTCGTTCTAAGCCAAAACGTTGTGGAAGTGTTTTCGATTTTAAACCACAGACTAAAGCGGTCAAGTGTGAGGAAAACGGAAAAGTCATAATACGCAAAGTGCTTCATAAAATCGATGTTGGTTGATAAGGATATGCGCAAGATGGAACAAGGACATATAAAAAATTAAAGAGTACCTTCCAATGAGAGTATTTCGCTTTATCTTGCATGAGATAAGACATTCGTTACGTATGGTGTGAAACGATATTTCGAGCTTTGAAGGTGGAAAAATCTTGACCGCTTGGTGCTCCGCAGTTTTAAGATATTTATTAAAGGAGATCTTCTAAATACCATCAACTCCATTTGAAATGTTTCTACAACATGAAAACTGTATACGTAATAATGTTTTTACATCCATTATTTATGTCTATAACAATAACATGCCTGTCAGATAATATCATATGATATGAAATCCATACTATCACATGGTACGCTGTTGGTCGTATATGTTACAATTGTCAAATATTGGTAATGACAATTCTTAACCACATCTGACAAAAATGTCTTATGGTGTAAACTTGGAACCAACAGCCCAAACGGTCTCTTTCACTGTCTTTTTGTTATTTCTCAGACCACACTAATTTAAATCCGTGACACGCATTCATTCATATATGAAAAATACAATTTTTTGACAGTTTGTAAATAAAGGTTGACTATACAAAAGGTATAAAATTGCAAAATAATCCAACGTATCTTACGCAATCAGACAATTTTATATACAGGATGTGGAGAGACCCCCAAACCGATCTTAACCGTTCAAACGACTGTTGAAATCTTGTATAGACATCTTAAAAATGGTTCAAATATCTCTGAGCACTATGGGACTTAACTTCTGAGGTCATCAGTCCCCTAGAACTTAGAACTACTTAAACCAACTAACCTAAGGACGGCACACACATCCATGCCCGAGGCAGGATTCGAACCTGCGATCGTAGCGTTCGCGCGGTTCCAGACTGTAGCGCCTAGAACCGCTCGGCCACATCGGCCGGCTAGACATCTTATTCTGTAGCTCTGTTTGTTCATTAAGTATATTGACCGGTTGTTTCAACGAAATGGTGTATATTTGAGTTTCTACAAGAATATTTAATTATTCGCGTTTTTCTACTTTATGAATGACGGTGATGCCTTTTGTAATGTCATTACCAGAATGCTTGTATTCTCTCAAATGAGCATTGAATGCTTACGGATTTGCATAATCGACATTAATATGTCCTCTAAATCTCGTTTTTGAAATTTCTCCCTATTTGCCCAACATAAAAGGCATCACATTCACTCGATGTTAGTTTATATACACCTGACATGTAACAGAGTAGGCTCTCACCTAGATTGTTTTTACGACGTGATCTTACATTGTTTTCTGTCCCTAAGCCAATTTCCTGCCTTGTTCTTCGGAACAAACGACGTATTTGATCGAAAATCTGTCCCCGGTAAGTACTTTCTCGCCGGTGTAATGTGATCTGATTTCTTTTCTTAGTATGTTCTTTCTGTTCATGTGTGTATAATTTCATAACTAGTTTTGGGTCACAGCCATTGTTAGATGCTACTTTCTCCTCTGTACCTAATATAGAAATAATATAAACCTTGTATAAATTTGATTAACCTGTTATTCGCTGATTTTTGCTCATGAAACATACTGATCGAGAATTACAAAAATTTTAACAAAATATTCCTTTCGTTAATCGCAGTTAAATGAGAAAACACAGAAATGTTTAATTAATTAAATACTGTCTTGCAGTTTCCAATAATAAAACTGTATTCCACTTTTGTTAGTAATGTCATCTTGCCCCTGTAGACAAGCTCATCTTGCACTAATGCGGTCAAATGACACTTTCGTACTCACTTTTAAAATGGGCAACATTATTTAATAGTAGCATCTAGTTACAATGCAGTACAATAAGAAGCCATTTTAGTACGTCCAAGGAAACAGAAATTATCTTAATAAAAGAAATTAGAAAAATGGGTTAACTTCCTACATCATCGAATTCCTCCAGGGTAATCAATTTTAGAGAGCATGGATAAGACATAATGAAACTCATCAGTCATAACCTGTCACGTTTTTTGGCTTTATTTCTCCCTCTGAAACATTGAATATCTTAGTTACTGATGAACCTTCCGGGTTGTTCGCCCGATTCTTGAGTATTTTTCATCTACCTAGGATCCCTATTAGGTAGGACTGATAGAGGAGGCAGAGAAGATGCAACGAAGAGCGGCGCGTTTCGTCACGAGATCGTTTAGCTGGAGAGAGAGCGTTAAGGAGACGCTAAACAAACTCTACTGGCAGACTTTACAAGAGAAGCGTTGTGCATCACAGAGAGATTTACTATAGAAATTTCGGGACAGAACTTTTCAGGAGGAATCAGGCAACATATTACTTACCCCCGAATACATCTCGCGTATTGAACACGAGAAGAAAATTCAAGAAATTAGAGCCAATACAGAGGCTTACCGACAGTCATTCTTCCCACGCACTATTAGCGAGTAGAGCAGGGTTGGAGGGACCATATAGTGGTACAGAAAGTACCCTCCGCCACTCATCATTAGGTGGCTTGCGGCATATGATGTAGACGTAGATATATGGAATTGATCACTAAAACTTATTCCTTCCTTACGTTCCGTCCAGAGTTCCGTTGGGTATCAGCAGAGGTCTTTGAAATTAATTACAAAACAGTCTAAATCGCAAAGGCTCATTTATTTTATGGCGACTGGTTTCGAGCGTCACATGATCATCTGCAGTCCTTCAAAACCGTAACGATAGACAATGGCTGTATAAGAAGCAGGAAACGCTGAATGACGAAAATCAGATGACTATCAGCATCCAGCGCCTCTGGCTCTGTCACCGTCTTTATAATGATTTTATTACTATCCGGGCTCTTGTTGATGAATCCTACATTTTCATTAATTTTTTAGACAGTCTAGATGGACTGTGCCCCTACATTTAATGGTTATCCTGTTATGTTCGTCCTGCTGTCGTCTGATCCGGATTTGTGGTATGTATTTTCAATTTTTAGTTTTTTTATCGCATAAGGTTGAGTGGATATTTATTGACAGTTTTTACAGTTCTTCAAAAATAAATAAAGCTTGCTTGGAGGAACCGTGGATCCGTTCATTCCGCTTACCTAACGATCAGCTGATTGGGTCTTTCATTCATAGACAAGAAATGTTCAGTACCGTCATGTTTTAACTTCTAAATTCCTAATTCACCGTGCAAGTAACTTGCTCTACTTCCCATTATGGGTTGTAACTGTAACTTGACCATATTGCAGCGAACGCTTTCACTTATTTAATAGATCCAACTTGATAATGTGGCTTCCAGGCGACGAAACCGGTTGCTAAATTACTTACGACAGCAGCCAAGCGATTATTATCCAAGATGTCTATTTATGGCTTCGGTTGTCTATCATACAAGGTAGTTTGTAACGAGTGATATCATGTTTAGTTGATATAATGTTCACTAGTGGCTTAAGGTAAAGATGAGCTTAATGATCACTGTACCGATTACCACTAATGTTTGAATGTGCCTCACAGATATGACAGTGATGTTACAATATATACGTTAAAACACAGATTCTGATGACTTTAGAACTGTCAGGGTAGGAAAAAACTAATTTTTCAGGAAACACAAGGAAAACGTGCTGCATAATATGACAGCGCATGACGTGATTCTCTCTTTGGTCAAATAGCGCTCTTGGCATACAGAATCTCAAGATGGCCAACATATGTTCAGAACTAGTTATAAGTGTTATGTGATTGCATTTAAAAACCGTAGTATACGATAAGTCGATTAGTCATGTCTACAGTCAAAATATCGGTTGACATTTTGAGAAATTGCTCAAATTACACTTGTATGTCGTCCTCTAGAGTGTCACGGTGCAGTATAAGATGCACTCCAAATAGGGTCGACACATGGAAAAGTTCTAAATGTGGTGGTTCGGTTTCTGTTATCTCGAAATATGGGTGAGCGTGCCGTCAACATGGTAAGTGAGTCGGGATCGGTATCTTCAAGATTGAGACGTTCTTCTTAGCGGCGAAATCTGTCCTTAAAATTTCAATGAGCAATCAACAATCCTGCGAATGGCAAAATATTGTACTGCCTCACATTTGCATCGGAGGAATGACAATTCCAATAAAGTCAAAGGAATCACACCTTCCACAGAAGTATTCCAGCATTAATTTTTCTCTCATTGTTTTGTGGAGTGGAGCGTTAAGTGTATAATTAAACTGTTACTTCGCACACTAAAAATACTGATGTGTAAGATGAAGACTACTCATATTGATGAAATGGCAGGGACGTCATTTTTTGTATAATTCGAAGATCTTTCTCGTGACTGTCTTGGGTTGTCGAGTGTGTAGTTCTTTGGCTACAGGGGACCTCATGTTGGTTGGAAATTAGAAAGCAGACGTGTCTTTTTAGAGCCGCCCCCGCCCCCCCTTAATTATGCCCAGAACTGAAAAATTCTTGTTTACGAAAGGAGATGTACATGCAACAAAAACCCGTGTCCTACTCTCAGCTAACTGACGTACTTGGCTGAAATTAACAGAATCCTAGAACAGACCTTCAAAATCTCATTACTAACAATGTTACTGGACAGCACTGTCTAAGATATAAAATAAATTCAATCCCCCGGTTTGGACCGAGATTTAAGGGATATTTCCCTTGTTGTCAGGTGAATGAGTTAACTACCCAGGTTTCAAGAGCTGAGCATGTAAAATGTAAAAATGAAAAAAAAAGCATGGTTCTCTAGCATTAACCCGAAATTATCGCAAAGATACAGACACGCCAAAAGTGTACTACACAGAAGTTATAATGTCAGTTATAAGTCTACTTACTTTCGGTCTTAGTCCTGTGGCTTGTAGCACTTTTCAAAGAAAACCTGTATGTGACTGTATTAGTCGTGTTGTCGGTGGCGAATGGTCTATTCAACGCTCGAAGGCAGCTTCTAAAAAGTTTCTACATTTACATACCTATATTTTAATCTGGAGGTGGTGGAAAAAAGAACGCAATACACTAGCACACCTAACACCGTTGATATTAAAAGCAGCTTCCACTCGTCTCAGAATGGATAAATAAAGGTCGTGTATGTTTTTCAAGGGAGACTTAAACCATGCTTCCAGCAAAATAGTGGCAACGTCAGGCAACGTTGATAGAGTAGGATACTAACCATGCACCCATCCCTCCAAAGTAAACCCAATGATTAAGTGATATCGAGATCTGGTAACTGGCAGGAGATGGGACAGTTCATCCTCGTACTCGCAAAACAAGTCCTGTACAATATGACCTGGGTGAATAGGTCGCGCGGTATTAGCCGAGCGGTTTTAGGCGCTGCAGTCATGGACTGTGCGGCTGATCCCGGCGGAGGTTCGAGTCCTCCCTCGGGCATGGATGTGTGTGTTTGTCCTTAGGATAATTTAGGTTAAGTAGTGTGTAAGCTTAGGGACTGATGACCTTAGCAGTTAAGTCCCATAAGATTTCACACAATCGGAAGACACCATCACCACCTGGGATCAGACGTCGTCCCATGGGATGGATATGATCAGCCTCAACGGTCACATAATCTTTGGCAGTAATCCCAACTTGCAGAGTAGGCTTGGGACTAGTGTGAAACCAAGCCATTACTGGACCGCCGCCGGATTTCGCGTATTTAACTTTTGGGAGTAGGCACTATGCGTCACAGCACGGAGTATGGCAGACGTAAATTGGCCAGCAATAGGAAACATTGTGAAAGAAGTTTCAGGCAACGAAATGACATTCTTCGGTTTCTGGATACTCCAGGCTTTTGGGTTCGGCACCACTTTCTGCTGTTACGGTAATATGCATTTTTGATATTCCATTCTGGAATTCCAGCTTTCCCTGCAATTTGGAGCTTACAGAGCTGTCAGGGTTCGTGGGTGCGACATTCAGCTCTGTAGTGAGCTTCGCAGCTGTCCTCCTCTTAGTGTTCGTCACAATTCTCCACAATGACCGTCTGTCACCATCACTCAAAACATACTTTCGTCCGCGTTAGCCGCGCGGAGTGGCCTCACGGTCAGAGGCGCCATCTCACCGGTTGCACGGATTCGTGCCCCGGAGGTTCGAGTCCTCCCTCGAGCATGGGTGTGTGTGTGTTGTCCTTAGTATAAGTTGGTTTAAGTAGTGTATAACTCTAGGGTCTGATGACCTCAGCAGTTTGGTCTCTTAAGAATTAACACACATTTAAACATTTTTTTTTTAAATTTTCGTCCACGTTATGGCTAAGCCGATGACGTTTCTCCGCATTCCGTATGCGCAGTATAAATCTTCGATTTTGTGCCTCATGCAACAACAAACACTTCAGCTACCTTGGTTTCGGAAGTAACCACCATACGAACACCAACTGCACTAGTGGCCATTAAAATTGCTACACCAAGATGAAATGCAGATGGTAAAAGGGTATTCATTGGACAAATATATTATACTAGGACTGACATGTGATTACATTTGCACGCAATTTGGGTGCATAGATCCTGAGAAATCAGTACCCAGAACCACCACCTCGGGCCGTAATGACGGCTCTGATACGCCTGTGCATTGAATCAAACAGAGCTTGGATAGCGTGTACAGGTACAGCTGCCCATGCAGTTTCAGCACGATACCACAGTTCGTCAAGAGTAGTGACTGGCGTATTGTGACGAGCCAGTTGCTCGGCCACCACTGACCAGACGTTTTCAGTTGGTGAGAGATCTGGAGAATGTGCTGGCCAGGGCAGCAGTCGAACATTTTCTGTATCTAGAAAGGCCCGTACAGGACCTGCAACACGCGATCGTGCATTATCCGGCTGAACTGTAGGGTTTCGCAGGGTTCGAATGAAGGGTAGAGCCACCGGTCGCAACACATCTGAAACGTAACGTCCTATGTTCAAAGTGCCGTCAATGCGAACAAGAGGTGACCGAGACGTGTAACCAATGGCACCGCGTATCATCACGCCGGGCGATATGCAGTATGGCGATGACGAATACACGCTTCCAATGTGCGTTCACCGTGATGTCGCCAAACACGGATGCGACCATCATGATGCTGTAAGCAGAACCTGGATTCATCCGAAAAAATGACGTTTCGCCATTCGTGCACCCAGTTTCGTCGTTGAGTACACCATCGCAGGCGCTCCTGTCTGTGATGCAGCGTCAAGGGTAACCACAGCCATGGTCTCCGAGCTGATAGTCCATACTGCTGCAAACGTCGTCGAACTGTTCGTGCAGATGGTTGTTGTCTTGCATACGTCCCCATCTGTTGACTCAGGGATCGAGACGTGGCTGCACGATACGTTACAGCAATGCGGATAAGATGCCTGTAATCTCGACTGCTAGTGACACGATGCCGTTGGGATCCAGCACGGCGTTCCGTATTACCCTCCTGAACCCACCAATTCCATATTCTGCTAACAGTCATTATATCTTGACCAACGCGAGCAACAATGTCGCGATATGATAAACCGCAATCGCGATATGATACAGTCCGGCTTTTATCAAAGTCGGAAACGTGATGGTACGCATTTCTCCTCGTTACACGAGGCATCTCAACAACGTTTCACCAGGCAACGCCGGTCAACTCCTTTTTATGTATGAGAAATCGGTTGGAAACTTACCTCATGTCGGCACGTTGCAGGTGTCGCCACCGGCGCCAACCTCGTGTGAATGCTCTGAAAAGCTAATCACTTGCATATCACAGCATCATTTTCCTGTCGGTTAAATTTCGCGTCTGTAGCACGTCATCTTCGTGGTGTAGCAATTTTAGTGGCCAGTAGTGTATTTTCAGATGTTCGAACTCACTTAGCTCCGATATAACGCACTCACACCTACAAAAAACACTGTTGTGACCACCACTGATATTGGCAGCTTGTTGAGGGCACGGCAGCTCTGATGTTCGTCACATGCACGGCATTACATTCAATTCACTCTTGGGTGATTGGCAGAGGGCTTACAGAAACAAATTCCGATTACTTTTCGATCGTTGAACTCTCAATGAACAGCTAAACAATTCCGTATGACCTCTGACTTCTCCTGATCGTCATTTCGCGCTGTGGACGTGGCAGTGAAAATAATATTATGGCGTTAGGAGGAGAAAGTAGATGTCTTAAATTTCTCGAAAAGTTCTTTTCTTGATGCAAAACGTCATACATTTAGTGATTGCCATTAAACACAACTCACATGACATAGTTTTCCTCATTTCGTAGTAACACAAGACTAGCATCCGTCTTTTGAGCTGTATCGCTGTCATCCGTCAATCCCATCTGGTAATGAACGCACTTAGCACAACGACATTCCAGAGAAGGACACATAACTGTATACAGGCAGTCTCTTTAATACACTCCTGGAAATTGAAATAAGAACACCGTGAATTCATTGTCCCAGGAAGGGGAAACTTTATTGACACATTCCTGGGGTCAGATACATCACATGATCACACTGACAGAACCACAGGCACATAGACACAGGCAACAGAGCATGCACAATGTCGGCACTAGTACAGTGTATATCCACCTTTCGCAGCAATGCAGGCTGCTATTCTCCCATGGAGACGATCGTAGAGATGCTGGATGTAGTCCTGTGGAACGGCTTGCCATGCCATTTCCACCTGGCGCCTCAGTTGGACCAGCGTTCGTGCTGGACGTGCAGACCGCGTGAGACGACGCTTCATCCAGTCCCAAACATGCTCAATGGGGGACAGATCCGGAGATCTTGCTGGCCAGGGTAGTTGACTTACACCTTCTAGAGCACGTTGGGTGGCACGGGATACATGCGGACGTGCATTGTCCTGTTGGAACAGCAAGTTCCCTTGCCGGTCTAGGAATGGTATAACGATGGGTTCGATGACGGTTTGGATGTACCGTGCACTATTCAGTGTCCCCTCGACGATCACCAGTGGTGTACGGCCAGTGTAGGAGATCGCTCCCCACACCAGGATGCCGGGTGTTGGCCCTGTGTGCCTCGGTCGTATGCTGTCCTGATTGTGGCGCTCACCTGCACGGCGCCAAACACGCATACGACCATCACTGGCACCAAGGCAGAAGCGACTCTCATCGCTGAAGACGACACGTCTCCATTCGTCCCTCCATTCACGCCTGTCGCGACACCACTGGAGGCGGGCTGCACGATGTTGGGGCGTGAGCGGAAGACGGCCTAACGGTGTGCGGGACCGTAGCCCAGCTTCATGGAGACGGTTGCGAATGGTCCTCGCCGATACCCCAGGAGCAACAGTGTCCCTAATTTGCTGGGAAGTGGCGGTGCGGTCCCCTACGGCACTGCGTAGGATCCTACGGTCTTGGCGTGCATCCGTGCGTCGCTGCGGTCCGGTCCCAGGTCGACGGGCACGTGCACCTTCCGCCGACCACTGGCGACAACATCGATGTACTGTGGAGACCCCACGCCCCACGTGTTGAGCAATTCGGCGGTACGTCCACCCGGCCTCCCGCATGCCCACTATACGCCCTCGCTCAAAGTCCGTCAACTGCACATACGGTTCACGTCCACGCTGTCGCGGCATGCTACCAGTGTTAAAGACTGCGTTGGAGCTCTGTATGCCACGGCAAACTGGCTGACACTGACGGCGGCGGTGCACAAATGCTGCGCAGCTAGCGCCATTCGACGGCCAACACCGCGGTTCCTGGTGTGTCCGCTGTGCCGTGCGTGTGATCATTGCTTGTAGAGCCCTCTCGCAGTGTCCGGAGCAAGTATGGTGGGTCTGACACACCGGTGTCAAAGTGTTCTTTTTTCCATTTCCAGGAGTGTAGATTTGATCTACTGCGTGTTCTTCGAATAAAATACAGTCTTCGGTTCGCCTCCTCCACATCTTTTTCGTTGTGATAGTTCCGTTTTAAGTTCACTGCAACTTTAAACCAGAGGTATTTGTTCAAATGTACAATAATGTTGGGTTGATTATCGTGTAACCAAAATTTAATGGACCTCTTTAGTCATGTGGAGATTCTTACTCGGAATAGTTTTTCTGGTTAGGCATCAAGTTAAAACTGACCTCTGGGAGCAGACAGTTGAACTCAGCAGGGATCCGTTTTTGATAGTAGCAACAGTTGCAAATGTTTCTGTGACACAGGATTCACCCATTGATAAGGTAGTACCAACTAAACTGTCTAAAGTACGTTAAAAGTTATTCACATGACAGAGGGCAAGCAGGTATAGGAAAGCCAATTTGGATTACGACAAACGTCTATCTTCCACAACAAGCTTTGTGGTTAATACAACCTCTGTCAAGAAATGACTGATGAATGGACAGCATATCTTTGTAAAAAGAAATAGAGCACATGCTACGGAAGTAAATGGCAACGTTATGGTGCCAGTAGGCTTGGATATTTTCATAATGAAGTAAGTCTCCTGAAGGGATCGGTAGTAGCTACAATACAAATATTCGATTAATACAGCATTGTATTCCAATAGGTAGTCATGTACCAGCACACTGTAAGCAGTATGGGTTAACAAAACACCTCCAGCCGTTAACTGAACAGTTTGTAGATCAAGAGCTTAAAGGAGACGTGACAGAGCATAGTAACAGTCCTTGGTCCGCAAGTATAGTAGTCGTGTTGAAAAAGTCACCATTCAGTACAAAAAATATAGGTTATGTTATTATTACAGATTTTTAAATGAACATACGGAACTGATGCATATCCAGTTGCTAATACAACTAAAAATTTTATTAACATGGGCAACGTAAAGTCTTTTCTGCCACAGATTAAAGGAGTATGTATCACCAGATATAAGAGTGTCCAGAACATTTTGCTGAAATAGCTTTTACAACATCATTTGGTCACTATTAGTACCGTAGGATGCCTTTCCAGTTAAAAAACGCACCTGTAGATTTGCAACACATGTTAGATGGATTGTTCGAGGGTTAAAGCAGAAAAAAATGAATGGTGTATTTCGATGATATGGCTGACTTTTCAGAAGAATGAGATGAACACGCAGAGCGTCTAGGTGAAGTATTTGATATACTGAAAACAGCTCATCCCATATTAAACATTGATAGATGTCATTTTGCCAAGCTTCAAGTTACTTACGCTAGGCATATTATTAGACAATATGGGGACGCAGCTTTGTCACACTTCAGCTTTATCTGATTTTTTGGTTCCAAAAACAGCTAAGTAATTGCAACATTTCTTGACTTGGCCAATTATTACCAATAATTTGTCAAAGTCTTTGCAGAAAGTGCACAGCCAATGACTAGATTTTTGGAAAAAAGAGGTCGGGATTCAGTGGAATTCAGAATGTCAAGAAAATTTGAAAAATCTGAAGCAGATATTGACTTCATTTCCTGTAATAAATTTTTCTGATTTCACTGAAGAATTTATATTACCATGCCGGTCAAGCAACACGGCTTTGAGCATCATTTTAAGTCAAACTGTAGATGGATAAGAGCATCTAGTAGGGTATGTGTCTCGCCAGCGTAATAAGGCGGAGCACAATTATTCTACTACAGAGAAGGAGACATTGTCTTTCACATACGGCATTTTGTATTTCCGTTGCTACCTAGATGGCCATAAATGTAAAGTAGTTACATATCATCCATACTTGAAGTTATTATTGTGACTACATGACGCTTCAAATCGATGAACAAGATGGGCACTGATACTGAGTGAGTTTCAGTAAGAAGTAGTCCATGAGAGTGGTGTAAACCACGTAAATGGTGATACAATCAGTAGAAAAGCTGCAGTGTTTCAGATACTGCGATTGAATCTAGTAGAAAATGAATACGTTAATTAAAATGTTATTAAGACCAGATGCATTTTTCTTTATTCTAAAGCATCCTTCAGAGGTCAGGTTTTTGGATATTTTCTTCATTTTTCTTTTTCTTCTTCTTCCCTCTGTATGTGATTTTAGCACACAGCACTTTCACTGCACCAAGTATATTTAAGTTTGTGTTCAGAAGTGTCACTGCCCTCTTACCATTTTGTGTGATTTGTTATGCTATTGCCTACACAACTTAGATACATGCAACAGGAGAAAAGAGGACGAGAAACAAAGAAGATAACATGTATATGAACATAATCGATTTGGAAAATAGACTAGCAGTGGGTACAGAATGCCAAGTGTGTAGTAAATAGCCACAATTTCTTATGCAAGAGAGTGTACTTACTATATAAGTCAGATAATGTGGACCACACATCGTAGTTCCTGCAGCACTAAAAACTAATGTGTTACGAAATACACATGATCATGTACAATCAGAACGTGGGGTATCTACAGACAGAGTTGCAAAGAGGTATTGGTGGGGAACATGATATGATGCTGTGGAATAATAGGCAGAAAGCTGCATTTCGTGTGCTCAAAGAAAAGATTTGAGTCTCCAAAAGACACATCATCAGAAACTACCAGAATTTGAAAAACCTTTTCAAATTTGAGGTAGTGACATTTTCACAGGACGTTAGCGGATAATAAGTATGGGTAGTAAGTGTTTACTATCAATGATCGACTATTTTTAAGATATCTTGTAATGGTAGTGTGGTGTCATCATGAGACACCACTCACGCACCAACGCAGAGGTGATTATTTGAGAAACCTGAGAGATGGCGCCAGAGTGGCGATAAATGCAGATTAGGTGCCACGCCTTCTCTCTCCAGGAAGACTATGCGATAACAGTGCCCTCCGTGCTGCTGGAATAAAAGAAGCCGACGGTAGCGCTCGGGAGCCTGTTCGTCAGAGCAAATCGTGTCCCATTTCGACAGCTCAGCTCCACGGGACAGCGGTTGCCCATGCCCTTTTCAGGTTTGCGAGAACTAGCGCAGCTATAAAGAAAATTTACCGTTGGGTTGACAAAAGACTTTATTCAGAGATTGGAAATACTTGTTATGTTCTACATGACTGCCTCTTTTAGTAAATAAATATGTTTGATTATTCAATTGTAGCACTGTCTATTGACATTCTGCAGTGTGCACAGCTACTATGGTCTGTTTCCTGCTTCCTAGCCAATGATTTACTGCTTTGACCACTCAAGATACAACAGATAGTCATACCACATCAGAAAGCGAGAGCTGTAGTCCAAGCCATGGTTAACAACTGGTTACTGAAGTTTGGTGTACTAGAAACTATAGTCACAGATCAAGAAACTAATTTCATGTCTGATCCGATGAAACAGTTGTGCAGTCTACTGAGAGCAAAGAAATTGCAGACTAGTCCATTCCACCTCCAAGCTAATGGTCACGTGGAACTAGGACACCATGCAACAGCGAAGAATATAGTCAGACTGGGTTGTCTGTTTGGGCTATGTTGTGGTGAGTGCGTACGACTGAAAAATCTACACAGGGACAAGTTCTTCACTACACAAAGTAGTGTATGGACCAACGATCTCGTCAACTTTTGTTTTAGTGCAGCCAAAGATAGGAACACAATGGAACATGTGAAAATGTTTGCGGACACGTTAAATAAAGTTTTGCGTATGAAAAGCACCAACACAAAGCCACTGGAGCCTCATGAATGGGTTGGACATGGTATGAGTAGAGGACCTCGATAAGGAGTAGGAAAATGGGTTCTAGTAGCAAATCTGTATACCCCCAAAGGCTATAAATCAAGAAATTCTTGACGAAGTTTCAAGGACCATACCATGCAGTGGAGATGACTTTACCCCATAGCCTAGTTGCAGTCGCCGAGGAAAAGCTCGGCTCTACAAGTTAGTCGAGTTAAACAATGAAATCAGACCTATAGCTCCTTCTATAGATGCAAGATCACCAATATCTGTAAAGGTACCAGCTTCATATTTTATGGATACAGTTGATGCGTTACCACAAATATCGGCGCCATTAGCACAGCAAAGAAATTACCATATGGGACGAGAGTACGTACCTTATGAGCCTAGGTCTAGGGATAATTGATAAAATTGAAGTGATTTGTATTTAATTTCGTGATGGATTTCATAGATTAACACATTCTTTTTTTGCTATAGTATTTGTCTTCTTCCAAGTAGGTGACGCATAGGTGACAAAAATCCAACCGTTGGAAAATGGAATCTTGTTCTCACGACAACCAGACGTCCTTCTCAAGAACCACAGGTTTTCATTAAGACTCACGTTTGATGTCTGGGCGGTAAGAAATGTAGTTCGACGTTTACAGATTATGTTCAGTAATGTGTCTACGGAAGCCGAAAAATGGGATATGCTAGCAGATGTGTAGAACGAATATTAGGCATTGAAGTTTTCCTATGAGAAACTTCGGGTTCACTTAGAGAAGTTGACAGAGATGATTCCCAAAACGATAGTACGAAAGAAAAGAGATTGGTTAGGTGCTGATGGGAAATAATTAAAATCTTTACTGGGGATGTCAGACAACAGTGACATCCCACATGTAAATAGTACCACAAGGATACTACAAGAACGGCAATGAATACTGAAAAAACAGTTACTTGCCATACAACGCAAATTAAAAATGTGGAAGAGGAAGTGTAAAACATATCGAGAACTATGCACAAAATAACAACCATGTGGCAACAGCATACTAAAGAAAAGATGTAAACATTGAATAAAGGCTCAAGAGAGATACAAAGTTGGGGGCGTTATTTGAGAAGCTGATAATAGCCAGATTGTTACGCTAACTAGTGAATAGGTTGGGAGATGCAAAAATAGAAACTGAAAGGATACAAGAAGCCACACACGGGCAGTTAAGTACAACGTTGTTGAAACCACAACAGTTTCTTTTGGGACTGTAGCAATCGGAAAAAGAATTAACAACAAGGATACCACACTTTTTACCACTAATGAGTTTATTCAGATAGAGCTAGGTCGTATACATACTATAGTATCAATGCCACAGATACATTTTCAGAGGGTTGACAGGAATGTTTGTTGTTTTCGCCAGAAGGATAATAGTTAATGCTACAATAATAAAACTTTTACGGGGGTGAGAAAGTTAGAGTTGAAACAACGTGTGTTACGAGTTAATGGAACCAATTGTTATATAGCCAGGACAAAGTTTCGCCTCCCTGTCTATTACAGGTACCTTGTTAAGTAGAGGATCTCGACGGATGTTGCATTTTAGCGGATTACCTATACAAAACCTAAAGTAATACTTTTGAATCATTACACTATCGACAATAGAAGAATTAATCATTGCAGAAAAAGGACAGATTTCGATAGATCAAGTGTTACACCATATTCGAAGGTATCAACAGAAATTTAAAAAAACTATCATGACTTTCAGAGTATCAACTACCAGTGTCATTTTGATACTAGGTTTTATTTGTGCAGTCTACTACTGCCTCAGAAAGAGAGTAGTTGTTCAAATGGAACAACCGCCCATGAAAATCGCTTGGAATGGATTTTTAGTAATAAATAAGAGATATCAAAGTAAACTTTAAAAAGTAACAAATTAGAAAAATATTGCTGAACTAGGGTGAGATGTTTTGTAATCAAGGGAACAAGAGGTTCAAAGTACATTTAAAATGTAAGATAGTTCACCAATCAGATATAAAAGGGTAAGATTAGGTAAGGATTTTACTAAAGGGGAGAGGAATATCAAGCGACGAAATTAATAAGGAAACTTGTGTGTAAAAGAATCAGCATAACGCAATCACGCTCAAGTGTCTCCAGCCGCCAGAAGGTAAGCGTAAACGTTTAAACACAGTTAATGCGTCAGGAAGACAGTCACTTCGGTACTCTTCGGAGAGACCGCGAGCAACTCAGCAGAAAATGGTTAGATCAGCGCAGACCAAACCACGCTTGTTGCTCCCATAACATTACTTAAGAGACACCAGGTAGGACGCAACAACGCCTAGCAGGAATTTGACAAAGCAGTAAAGACCCTGTAACAAATCCGCTGAAAATATGTCTCGGGAAGAGCATAATCAATTTTGTCATTACGAATACGTCGCAGAGCAGAGTCTCTTCTCGGCGAAATAAATACTCTACCCCCACTACCTTCTGATAATCAGAAGGATCGATCGAGCTCATTTGGTCGCACTGAGTTCTCTGGTTATGGCATGGTAACATCTTGTTTGTGCGGTCGTTCTAGTGTTAATCTTGCACTTGTTGGCTTATTAGGCGACCAACAGTCTGAATCCACAGCTGATGGGATCCAGTATCCAGTATTGACATCAACACAGCAGCCAGCGCTGATGGGTACTCGAGGGTCTACAACCATGACTCCAGTCCAGGGAAGAAGCTGCCCAAAACTTCAGCATCGCACGAGTCTGAAGGCTTTACATACCGGTGGGGAAGTTTCAGCATGACTACACAGTGTCCAACATCTTGGTCCACCTGAGGGGGCAACACCGACATTGATCTGGGACGGACTGAGTACTCCTCGAAATGGCGTGCGAATAAAACCACACGCAACACAATCACCTACACCAGTGCATGCCTACCTCACCATCTGGCGGCAAAACCGCAAATCAGGATGCCATCGACTTCCGCCCCAAGCTGATGCAGCGTCCTCTGCAGCGTGAGCCCGCTACTTGATCAATTTACGTGGCTGCCAGTCGATGGAAAAGAAGCAGCAGGGACTTGTACTGTCTGTAACAAATGAAATTATGTTGAATATTGTTTTACTGCATCCAACGTCGCAGTCAGGGTCCCCGGTCTGCATCCTGACGAATTAGTAGTGGTTTCCAGCAGGCGACCCCTGCAGCACTCTGGAAAGGCAGCGTACCTGGCGTACGTCCATCACCGACATACAGACAGAGACCGCCCTCTTCACTGGAAACAAGAGAGTACCATTCCACCCTCCATTTCTCTCTTTCACGATATGAGAGTGGCCATACTTGGCAGTGTAGTATCTTCATAGCAGCCTGTCCTGACACACACGTGACTTTATCACTGCTGCAATCAGGCTGTTCCCAGTGGTCTCTGCAGTTACAACGTGTGCCAATATCCTATTCCTGGATGATGTACTACCAGCCACCGCTGCTCACACAATGTGTTAATCATGACGTGAGTCTGTACTTCACAGACGTCCAGAACCTGGTCTGTAGATGTGGAAATGTTCCACAGACCACTGATGAAAGCAGCAGTACACTACCTACACATTGTGCCCAACTTTTACAGCCATCCGTCTTTATGTACATCTAGTTTCCTGCAGACCCATTATGCAACCCTATTCAAATGACTGAAGCTGGTCAAAGAGTGTAAGTACTCGTAAATGGGGTATTATTGTACCCTAGAGTGAATGTTCCGTTCTCTGTTCGCTTCTGAACTCAGCACAGTTACTGCCCGCAAAGTCTACAGAGAGGGTGCAGAGACAGGCCCCCAAAGCTCCATATGATCGCTGATGACTGTGACAAAGGAAACGCTCAGTACAAAAATTATACCATAATGACCTTGAAAATGTCCTTAAGACTGTTGATTTTGTTTAGTGTAAGTTGGTGCTCACACACTGACCCCAGTGCTTTGTCTCTAATGATACTGGTCTCATTGTCAAGGCAAACTCTACCCCGTCGTCTTGCTTCCCGAGCAGGTAAAATTTTTAGCGAGACACATAGAAGGATCATGACTGGAATGTATTACATATTTTCTGCTTACTTTTTAATTGGTAAATCGTGATCCATCCTTCAACAGTTCTAAGATTATGTGAAAATTCAGAGGCCTAGGCCCCTCCTCCGCTCAATTTCGAAGGCAGTTAACATAATGAAAATGAGTAACTATGATGGAAATTTTCACTAGATAATTATTTCTATGTTTATCCAGATTGTTACCAGTGGCTTGATTAAAAATCAAGAGACTGAGACTACTGGTACAATGAAACTGATAGGCGGCAACAATCACTAACAGTATAACTGTCACTGATTCAAGCAGAGTCATTCAGCTGCCTCTACCGATGTCGTTTTATGCATTCCACAGTCTAACATCTGACCCAAAAACATCGCGAGCGAAATTTTTATATACTCTCGCTCGCTACGCACAAACCACTAATCCTACAGAACAATTAACACAAACGTTTTGTAGGAAATTCAATTTAGCTGAATTTTGAATTTTTTTACTGGGATACGTTTTTTTCGAAGGCCATGGTATTCGAGTCATTCAAGAAAACATGCGAAAATTACCTTCAAACGAACCTTCAACCCCACATGCACCCTTCACAAGCAAGAATTTCTGGTGTTTTGATCGCGGTACTCGCTCTACCACTGTTCAAAAATTTCGGACTACACGAAATATTCACGATATTCGACCTTTTTCGGTCTCTAGTGACTGTGCTATTACGCCCCCATCATAGACCTCTATTTCGTTAATATTATTAATTGAAACGTGCACTTGAGGTTAATGAAAGGAAAACGTCTTTTGTAAATGTTAAGCTAAAACTAATTTCGTCGACAATAAGATCCAAACTTAACCCTTACAAGCAAAGTAGTATCGTTGTCAGAGGACTGACGAATATAGTGTCGTTATTGCTTATTTTATGCTGTTTAACTTGACAATATTGTTTGTTAAATTTTACAAAAAACGCTAATTTTACAATTTTTAAGTGCTCACTTAACCGGGGGCGCATGAAGTCAGCCAGTGAAGGCCAGAAAAGATCGAATGTGGGAAATTCGTGTAGTCGAAAATTTCTGTACAGTGCTAGGAAGAACTGCCATAAACAGCATACCTGACTTGTGGGGGTAACTGTGGGAGTTGGGATGGGTTTGAAGGTCTTTTTTTACGTTTTTCTTGAATAGCTCTAAACTACGGCCTCTAGCAAAAATGTGTCCCAGAACTGAATTTAATTACATGAAATTTGCTGTGAAAAGGTTCTACTTATTTTTCTGTAGGACTAACAGTTTGTGCGTCGCGAGCGAGAGAATATGAAAAACCTTGCTCGTGGTTTTCGAAGGCCAGATATATCATTGCGAGTTGCATAAAACGGTATGAGTACGGGCAACTGGAACCACCCTATAAATGTGCAATATGTTCATTGTAACGACATTTTTCCAATGGCCTACACCAAAAACATTAAACCTTCAGTTGTTGTAGACTACATGAACTAAACACTGCCTGCAGGTGTAGTATGCTTGAGAAGTAACCTTCAGTCATTTGATACTTGTGAAGTATACATTGCCTCCTGGTGTAGTATACTTGAAAAGTAACTGTATGTAATTATTAAGTTATGCGAGATCGATGGGTAGCTAAAATATATTCAGTAACTAATTAGCTAAGGGAAATACGCGTTGGGTTGAATCGATACCAATTTTTCAGAGACATGTGCTGTCCCTGTACCTGAAGAGTTCCTCATTAGAAGGACAGAAATGAAATTACCTCAGCGAGCGATAAAAATGATGAACGGCATCGGCAATTTAAACGCCACCGTTGGACGTCAAACTGGAGCAGACAATGCAGCTGGGAACAGGAAGCCAATATGCAGCTCATGGCGTTAGTTAGACGTCAGCCTGTCACTTCACGGCTAAAATTCTGAAAACCTTAAGAGTTTCAACAGAACACTCTACAAATATAAATATCAGCTACTGTAAAACAAATCGTGTGTAACTGTTGACATGTGGAATTACCTACAACGTACAAACGCAACTATACAACGTACAAACATAATTTACTTTGGAAGTAAATATCAAATTTTAGTGAAACAGTACCATCATTCGGTACCTCCTTATCCTATACATGAGAAGTGGAATTTGAAACTGATTGGTTGGTCTTAGTGCATACTTAATCGCTCAAAGTTGAACTACTAGAAAGAAAGAATTACATCACGATGTGTCAGTGCTCAATGGGAGACCAGTTATGGAAAAAGATTACATGTCAGAAGGCCTCTACATAACGTAGAAGTTATTAAATATCTATAGAAAATCTCAATATACTTCCCTTGCACCATTTTATTGTAAAGAACAATGAATGAAATATTGCCAGACATTTACACAGTGTTCTGCACACACAGTTCTAATCAAACGGTGAGATAGGAGTAGCAACTTAAGATTTATTGCCACTTTATGATAAATACTATTGTTAGTTTTATTTTTCATAACACAGTTACAGTTTTGGGTATCATGGAGGTGACAGCGGTTTATCCCCTTCTTCCAGAAATATGGTCATTTACCAAACTTTTCAGAACGTTACAGTTAATATTATTGTACCATTATTATTATTAATATAATGATTTTCTTTTACAAACTTGCGTAACGACTAACAGATAAGCGAATGTTTTACGATACACAAAATACAGTTCCGAGAAAGGATCTATGTTCCTTATTTGTTTTCTATAGCTAACATTTCCAGGACAATCATACTGATGCAACGATAGGACCAGCCGTTATTATTTAAATGACTACAAGGACGCGATCTTTCACGAATTGTTGAACTAGAGACCTGCATTCCTTATCGCCGTGATGATACTGGACCAACGAGAGAGTGAAAGTGTTGCGGAGGAATCGTGGTCCATGATCGCTCAACAGCTCAAGTAGACTGACTGGGAACAGGTTCAATGAGCACACACCTCGCTCAGTGGCGTTTGATGGATTCATTACAGCTGGTCTTTCGGGAAAACATATACACTCCGTAAACAAGGATTGTAGCTTAAATAAGTCTGACACAATTTTGAACCAATGGGGAAGTTTATTGGCAGGTGAAATGACAGACGCATCAAGATTCGCAGATCTTACCACGTAAACAATCCCCATTAAATCTTACCTTTATCTCCCCCACCTACTTGATCATTCTTTTGTTGGAAAATAGTATGCCTCATGAAATGTAATTTAATTATATATACACTCCTGGAAATTGAAATAAGAACACCGTGAATTCATTGTCCCAGGAAGGGGAAACTTTATTGACACATTCCTGGGGTCAGATACATCACATGATCACACTGACAGAACCACAGGCACATAGACACAGGCAACAGAGCATGCACAATGTCGGCACTAGTACAGTGTATATCCACCTTTCGCAGCAATGCAGGCTGCTACTCTCCCATGGAGACGATCGTAGAGATGCTGGATGTAGTCCTGTGGAACGGCTTGCCATGCCATTTCCACCTGGCGCCTCAGTTGGACCAGCGTTCGTGCTGGACGTGCAGACCGCGTGAGACGACGCTTCATCCAGTCCCAAACATGCTCAATGGGGGACAGATCCGGAGATCTTGCTGGCCAGGGTAGTTGACTTACACCTTCTAGAGCACGTTGGGTGGCACCGGATACATGCGGGCGTGCACTGTCCTATTGGAACAGCAAGTTCCCTTGCCGATCTAGGAATGGTAGAACGATGGGTTCGATGACGGTTTGGATGTACCGTGCACTATTCAGTGTCCCCTCGACGATCACCAGTGGTGTACGGCCAGTGTAGGAGATCGCTCCCCACACCATAATGCCGGGTGTTGGCCCTGTGTGCCTCGGTCGTATGCAGTCCTGATTGTGGCGCTCACCTGCACGGCGCCAAACACGCATACGACCATCATTGGCACCAAGGCAGAAGCGACTCTCATCGCTGAAAACGACACGTCTCCATTCGTCCCTCCATTCACGCCTGTCGCGACACCACTGGAGGCGGGCTGCACGATGTTGGGGCGTGAGCGGAAGACGGCCTAACGGTGTGCGGGACCGTAGCCCAGCTTCATGGAGACGGTTGCGAATGGTCCTCGCCGATACCCCAGGAGCAACAGTGTCCCTAATTTGCTGGGAAGTGGCGGTGCGGTCCCCTACGGCACTGTGTAGGATCCTACGGTCTTGGCGTGCATCCGTGCGTCGCTGCGGTCCGGTCCCAGGTCGACGGGCACGTGCACCTTCCGCCGACCACTGGCGACAACATCGATGTACTGTGGAGACCTCACGCCCCACGTGTTGAGCAATTCGGCGGTACGTCCACCCGGCCTCCCGCATGCCCACTATACGCCCTCGCTCAAAGTCCGTCAACTGCACATACGGTTCACGTCCACGCTGTCGCGGCATGCTACCAGTGTTAAAGACTGCGATGGAGCTCCGTATGCCACGGCAAACTGGCTGACACTGACGGCGGCGGTGCACAAATGCTGCGCAGCTAGCGCCATTCGACAGCCAACACCGCGGTTCCTGGTGTGTCCGCTGTGCCGTGCGTGTGATCATTCATTGCTTGTACAGCCCTCTCACAGTGTCCGGAGCAAGTATGGTGGGTCTGACACACCGGTGTCAATGTGTTCTTTCTTCCATTTCCAGGAGTATATATATACATATATATATATATATATATATATATATATATATATATTAATAAAAATAGTAAAAAGTAATATAGTAATAATGATTATTTGTGTATTAATAGTTGGAATTCTTTCTTTGCCAGAGAGGCTAGATGTACGAATTATCAATTAATTATATACTGACTTCAAAATTAATTTTGTAATGTGAATGAGAGTTAACTCCCTAAGTACTTTGAGTTGAAACTATGAATATGCTTTGCTAGCTTTTAATTAAGTGACGTCAAAACAAAGCGGAAGTAACTCTAATAACACTATGATACAGTTCTGTTACGTAATTATGCACCCTGTCTCTCAGTAATTAACAACGCAACTTTACTATTAGCTCGGCGCTGACCAGCAGTCAGAGTGGTTACGGGATTATAAATAATTAAATGTCTCTCTCTTGAATTACCACAGATATTCCTCAATATATATGTCAAAAGTATAGTTAAAATTCATGTGCTTATAGCACCAGATAATATTTCATAGGTCAGTTCAATGTGAAGTAATAAAACCCGTAACTCCAGATCGTGGTTTCGTATCGAATACCAATATAAGATAATAGGTATAATTTTTTCCTGATGAAATCTTACACTAGAACTAGAATCCTTTTACCAGGCCTTTCTGCCTGGGATGTTATCTCGCAACCTTGAGAAAATCTCAAAGCTGAATACACTCAGTTATTCGTAGCGATCGCATAGCTCGCGGAATCTGAAAGAAAGTTTAGTGTCCTAACAGCCGGCATGTCTCGAAGATGAGCCGAAAAAAAATTACTAATTTTTTTCTAGTATGATGCCTAACAATGGTCAATGTTCCATTAAGGGCACGTCTACTCAGGACAAGCAAGATTTAGGTTTGCAAATAATTATGTACTATACATAAGTTTGAACTCTTGAACGACTATATTTTAGTTTAGTTTACAACTTACATAGACTGTTACAGCAAGATGAACCTCAGACAATCGTTCTTTTCTCTTCGTGTCTAAGAACAGAAGAAGACAAAAGCCTAAATGTTTAGACACAGAATCTCGAATGTCTATGGAATATTCATCAAGGCCTATATTGCAACATAAGGTATTTTTTACTCTTTGGCACACATCGCCAGCTATTCATACAATAATTATCAATACAAGGCATTTACAAACTTCAAATTCATGAATAACTCCAGAGATAAGGCAGAATTGCCTCTTGGGATGGCTGGGACAAAATTATTTATGCGTACCAGTCAGACCACGGTAGTGTTCGATTTCAGTTTTAAATTTCACAACATTGTACATGTATGTTTCTTAAACGACCTTTTCAAATATCGTTTGCACACAATAGTAACTAAAAAATGTGCTTTGCCTCATTCTAAGGGAGGGCAACTACAATACTTTCCTATCTGTGCAGCAGATTGCTTCAGTCTGAGAAGGCATTAACAAATTTCACCGGAAAATAACTTGAGTTAACCCCCTCCCCCCCCCCCTCCACTATCTAGGTTCGCGGGCATGGGAAAACAAGGAGTTAAAAACTAGGCCATGGCCTTCGGACTATTACCGTGGCCACATTAATTCAGTGTCTGCCTACATCCCAATTTAGATTTTATATCTACTGAAGGACATGTTGATCGAATGTTCCCCAAGTGAACCATATCTAGGAATACAACAAGAGAAAACAGTGAAATTATGGTCACAGAAATAGAAATAAAATACAATCTTTTTTTCGGTGATAAGTTGTTGAGATTTTTCTCTTATAGTAGAACATACACTTAGATTGGGACTACTGAAGCTGTAGTGCGACGATACTGCACGTGACGGAACTGCTGCCCCCCCCCCCCACTCCTCCCCTGCGCGGTCAAGCGATTGTTGGATCGCGGCCGTTGGCTCTCCCCATCAGCAATCGTGCCGTCTCAGCATCGTGTCCGTTGCAGGCGCGTGAACATGAAATAACCCACTCTAGCATTAATTTTAACTATTTACATAACAGATGTTACTGGCTAGTGGGAAAAGAGAATTATTTAGTGCTCCGTTCATCCGATATTCGCACATGAATGTTCGTTTTAATGTTCTGTAATGTATTTAATTTTCCGAGCAACCTTTAGTCCAGTTTTCGGAACATGATTTATTCTCTGTTCAATTCCTTTCAGAATTAATAATATTATCTTGGAACTCTTCCATTTGGTCCGTGTTTGCATAGAAAACAGTAATATCAGAAACTGAGTCCGCCTTGATGCAAAACACCTTGTTATTCGTTTATTTCTTTATTATCCCAAACTAGTTTCGGCGACAAATATCACCATCATCAGTGTTTTTTTTTTAAATCTAAAACATGCAGAAAATGGCATGGTTGTACAAACACAGTAAAACATTATTAATTTTTACAACTCGTCTTTTGAAAAACATTTTTCTATTGATACTCTCATAGTGCTCACATACGAAGTTCACCTTTTAGTATTTGTTTACTAACAGCCGCTCACATGTTTGCAGATGACATGATGTTCGATAAGTAAAAAGACGGCAACGGAAAAAAGAGCACAGAAAATATGTCACAAACAGAGCCAATTATTGCTTAAAACATGCTGTAACATACAATAAATAAGGTACTATGAAAGTATCAGCCGAAACTAGTTTGAGATAATAAAGAAATAAACGAATAACAAAGTTTTATATCAAGACGGACTCAGTATCTGATATTACTCCTTTCAGAATTAACAGTCTGTTGGTACATGACTATTGAAGTTTCTCACTCAGAGTGTCCTGTAAATTCATCTAGTCACTTCCACATAAAATTCCAGCTCTGTACCGTTCTTCACAACATATGCTTACACAGTTGTATAACATTCACTGAGTCTATCTACCTGTCAAAAAAAATGGTTCAAATGGCTCTGAGCCCTATGGGACTTAACTGCAGTGGTCATCAGTCCCCTAGAACTTAGAACTACTTAAACCTAACTAACCTAAGGACATCACACACATCCATGCCCGAGGAAGGATTCGAACCTGCGACCGTCGCGGTCACGCGGTTCCAGACTGTAGCGTCTAGAACCGCACGGCCACTCCGGCCGGCTATCTACCTGTCACTATGGTTGGTGTCCGAAGGTAAATTTACTTTGTCACACGCAGTAAGGTGTTCGGAGTGTTCGCTAGCTTCACATGACATTAATATTCTTATTATTCCTTGAAGTCATCTTTGCTGTACAGCTGTAATCTTAATATACTAAGTATCAAATTTTGTACATGAATGATGCAAAGTACTGCGGCAACCTTCATACTCAGATTTCAGAGTCTTTTTCTCTTTAACCTTTTAACTGATAAAAGCGCACATTGACACAGTCTTTCAGTGTCTTTATGCGTTTGCTATACTTTTTTCACTATCGTAGCACACGCTGATGCTTTAACAAATTTTATTGCTTTACATATTGTTAGTATCGGAACATTGTTCACCATGTTGCTATATATATTGACTTTGTCGTTGACATAACATATTTCAGTTTTACAAGTCATGAGATTAGCATTTAGTCCACATTAGGATTTGATGTTATTTGCATAAATTTTATGTCACAGACTTCCCTCAACCTTTCGTGACGAAAGCAGACTTTTGGCCATCTGGACTACCGATACTCAGGCAGTTTCATGTGTGTTATTCGTCATTTATCACAGATCCACACTTTCAACTGTTTGAAATTTTGCGTGAGGAACCGCTTGCCCGAAAACCAGGTCTCAATTGCATGTCTACAATTCATGCTCACGCTAGCATCATTCCTTACATACCTCAGTTCTAAACTTTATGCCTTGCAGTTACTTTCTCTTCACGAGAACATGTATTCACATAATTCTCAGTAGTGCCCTCCGGAAACAGCCAATTAGATGGCTGAAGGCCACTACTGGAGCAAACAAAACTGTTACTCAGATCCGAACAGTGTTCTTAAGTAATTAAAACATGCCTGTTTACATTCACACTCCGGGAAATCAATCAGCCGTCACGACTATGCATTGATACGTCGCGTGCACTCCTATAATCACTTGGTCATATTATTAAATCACACCATTCTCCTACTTACTAAAACTAGTTAATCACAAAAAATGCAAAAGAACAATTCTTATCCTTTTATATACACATAAAATTGAAATCTCTCTCTTAGTTATGTACTTAACGCCATTATTTATTGCTAATTCCACGTCGTTTTTGTGTCAGGGTCTTCCTTAAGGCTGAAGGTCTTATTAATGCAATTCCCTATTATAAAATTACAAACTATCAATGATATTTAAAACATGAATATAAAACTTCAATACTCACTAAAATGTTTTACCATTTACATTACATTTAAAGTACAAACATTACTTTTATTAACTGTTTACCTTCCCTGTATGTACATTTTAAAATCATGATGTGGGCGTATTTTGTCTGATTCTGGATACTTCAGAATGTACCATCTTTCATTCGGAATCCTCATTATTCTGTAAGGTCCTGTATAGCTCATCTGCCATTTTCGATTTACTTTCTTTAACGCCGAATCCTTCATGTGCGCGTTTAACAAGACAGGATCTCCTTATCTATTGTTGAACTTTAATTAATTGTCTGTCATATCTTCGTTTTCTCAAATTATCCTGTTGACTCAGTGCCAGCAGTGCCTCTTTCATTTTATCCTCGTGACTTTCTATTCTAGGTAGACGAGGTAGGGGTTCAAGCTATTCATTTTTCTCAGGACGATCAAACATCAATTCCTCTGGTGTAAAACCAGTTGCATCATGTGGTAAGCTGTTGTGCATGTTTTCGAAAATGTTGAGGCATTCCCTCCGTCTCGTATACTTAGTTGCAGCATATGTCCTTATGAATCTATTACATTCGCGAAAAATTCTTCTCGCTGGACTTGCGCCCTGGATTAAAGAGTGATATCAAAATGTGCTTGATCTCCTGATCACATAAGAGCTCTTTCCATTTCGTACTCTTAAAATACGAAGCATTACCCGGTAAGATAGCCATGGGCTTTCCCACTTGTGGAACAAATCCCGTTACTATCCACTCAATAATAGGGAAAGAGGTTGTACGTTTTAAGGCATATAATTTCACATACTTCGTGAGAAAGTCATATATCACTAGGACATATTTTACACCTCCTCGAGCAGTGGTAGAGGTCCCGCGACATCGACTGATAGAAATAGTGTTCTATTCGATACAATAGGATGTAATTCCCCTATGTAGTCTTATTCGTGCTGTTGACATGTTGACATGTGGTACATGTGCGTATTAACTTCTCCACATGTTTCTATAGGTTAGGATAGTAGCAATACGTAACAATTTCTCTTGTACACTTTTTTATACCGAAGTGTCCACAGCAATGGTCTGTATATCAGATTAAATTTTCTAAACTTCTTTCTGGAATACAAACAAGCCATTGTTCATACCAAGATTTCCTTCCGTAGAACAAAACATTGTCCTCGATTTTGTAATGCATTTTGTAATTCCCTACTGTTAAGCATTTCCAACACTGTTCGCCATAGCGGATCCGCCTCTTGCACATTTGCTATGTTCTTACACATGGACAAATGTTTTTGTCGTCAAATTCCATCCCTTAGCAACAGTACCTTATATTCGGATGATTGTTACACTAGTTCAGCGAACTCGCCTAAGCCCTGTGGTAGCCTCGATAATGCATCGACCGCCATATTTTGACTTCTCTTCACATGTCTTATTTCAAATAAATACTCCTGTAATGACAAAATCCACCGATCTAACCTAGCATGTAGCAACTTACATGACAGTAGGAAACTCAGTGCTTGGTGGTCACATCACCATCATCATCAGTGTTCTGACAAAGGGCGGGTTTTCACATGGTAGTTCTCCAGGCTGTCCGGTCTTCTGCCATCCTCTTCAGGTCTGCATAATTTCCTCTTTCCTTTATGTCGTCTATCATCTTGTATCTCCTTCTTCCTCTCAGTCTTCTCCCACAAACGAATCCTTCCAAGTCATCTGCTAGCAAGCACTCCCTTCTCAATGAATGTATCAACCAGTTCATTTTCCTTACAACCCTCAACTGACATCTTCTCTCACCAACCCTTTCCAATATTCTTTCATTAATCACTCTTTCCATCCAGATTGTTCTCTCCATTCTCCTCCACATCCACATCTCAAATGCTTCTAACCTTTTTTCATCTTCTCGTCTCAGCGTCCATGTTTCTGCCCAATATAGTGCCACACTCTAGACAAAACATTTGCAAAGCCTTTTTCTTAGACTTTTATCCAGAAACCCAACATCGACAACGGTAGTTCAGGTATACATCTCAACGTCGCAAGCTTAATAAGAAAAAATAGGAAAAGTATATGAGAATATTGAAAGGATAATGCAGTATGTAAAGGGAAATGAGAATCTGATAGTCATGGATGACTGGAATGCAGTTCTTAGGGAAGGAGTAGAAAAAACCTTACAGGAAAATATGATCTTATTACTAGAACTGAGACAGGAGAGAGACAAATTGAGTTCTGTAATAAATTTTAGCTAGTCACAGAGAACACACTGTTCAAGAAACACAATACGAGGAGGTATACTTGGAAAAGGCCGGGAGATACGGGAAGATGTCAATTAGATTACATCATGGTCAGACAAAGATTCGGAAAACAGATACTGGATTGTAAGGCGTACCCAGCAGCAGATATAGACTCGGGTCACAATGTAATAGTGATGAAGAGTAAGCTCAAGATAAAGAGATTAGTCAGGAAGAATCAATAAGCAAAGAAGTGGGATACGAAAGTACTAAGGAATGATGAGATACGCTTGAAGTTCTCTAAGGCTTCAGGGATAGCGTAAGGAATAGATCAGTAAACAGTACAGTTGAAGAGGTATGGAAATCTCTAAAAAGGGTCGTCAAAGAAGTTAAAAAGAAAAACATAGGTAAAAAGAAGGTAACTCAGAAGAAACCATGGTTAAGAGAAGAAGTACTTCAGCTGACCCATGAAAGGTGGAAGAAGACAAATGTTCCGAGAAACTCAGGAATACCGAAAGTCACTGAGGAATGAAGTAAATAGAAAGTTCAGGGAAGCTAAGACGAAATGGCTGCATGAAAAATGTGAAGAAATCGAAAGTAATAGTCGGAATGACAGGCTCAGCATACAGGAATGTCAAAACAATCTTCGGTGAGATTAAAGTAACGGTGGCAACATAAAGAGTGTAACGGGAATTCCACTGTTAAATGCAGAGGAGACAGCGGATAGGTGGAAAGAATACATTGAAAACTTCTATGATGGGAAAATTTTTCTAACGAATCGATTTAGAAGAGGTAGAAGATCCAGTACTAGAATCATAATTTAAAAGAACTTTGGAACACTTAAGACCAAATAAGGAAGAAGGGATTGATAACACTCGATCATAATTTGTATAATCATTCGGGGAAGTGAAACCAATACGACTTTTCACGTTGTTGCGTTGAATGTATGAATCTGGCGATATAGCATGTGACTTTCGGAAAGATATCGTCCACACAATTCCGAAGATCCCAAGAGGTGACAAGTGTGAGAAGTATCGCACGATCAACTTAACAGCTCATGGATCCAAGTTGTTTTCAAGAATAATATGTAGAAGAATGGAAAAGAAAATTGAGGATGCGCTAGATGACGATTAGTTTGGCTTTACGAAAGGTAAAGGCACGACTAAGACAATTCTGGCGTTGCGGTTAATAATGGAAGCAAGACTAAAGGAAAATCAAGGCACTTTCATCGGTTTTGTTGACCTGGAAAAAGCGTTAGACAATGCAAAATGGTGCAAGAATCTGAGAAAAATAGGGATAAGCTGTAGGGAGAGATGAGTAATATACAATATGTACAAGAGCAAGAGGGAACAATAAGATTGCACGACCAAGAAGGAAGAGCTCGTATAAATAAGGGTGTAAGATATGAGTGTAGCTTCGTCCCTACTGTTCAATTTGCACATCGTAGAAGCAATGAGGGAAATAAAAAAAAGATTCAGGAGTTTAATTAAAATTAGAGGTAAAAGGATATCAATGACACGATTCACTGATGACACTGCTATCCTGAGTGAAAGTGAAGAAGAATTACGTGATCTGCTGAATAGAATGAAAGGAATAGCGAATACTGAGTATGGATTAAGAGTAAATCGAAGAAAGGCGAAAGTAACGAAACGCAGCGGAAATAGTAACAGCGAGAAACTTAACATCACGATTCATGGTCACGAACTAATGAAGTTAAGGAGCAAAATAGCAAAATAACCCCAGTGACGGACGGAGCAAGGAGGACATCAAAAGCAAACTACCACTCGCAAAACGGGCATTCCTGGCAGAGGTAAGTCTGCTGGTATGAAACACAGGCCTTAATTTGAGAAAGAAATTTCTGAGAATATACGTCTAGAGTACGGCATTGTATGGTAGTGAAGTATGGACTGTGGGAAAAAAGGAGCGCAAGAGAAACGAAGCATTTAGATGTGGTGCTACAGATGATTGTTGAAATTTAGTTGAATTATAAAGTAAGGAACGAGGAGGCTCTACCACTGACAAGAAGAAGGGACAGGATGACGGGGTCTCTGTTAAGACATCAGGGAATGACTCCCATGGTACTAAAAGGAGCTGTAGAGGGCCAAAACTGTAGATGAAGCCAGAGATAATTGAGGACGTAAGTGCTACTCTGAGATGAAGAGGTTGGCACAGGAGAGGAATTCGTGGCGGGCTGCTTCGAAGCAATCAGAAGACTGATGACCTGAAAATAAAGAACTCATGCAAAACATCAGGAGCGCTGTTTACTTTACATTTGTCAAGGTAACGTTGCTATGTGATTAGATGGGCTGCAGGTATGAGGAACGAGTTCCTCGGATGTCATGAAATAATACACATTACATTTTTTCAGCAGACCTTACACAACCAATGTAGACAGTTTGTCAGGGGCGTGCAATAACCCTGGTTTTTGGGCACTTACTCAGCGAAGCACACAGCAGCGTGAGGTGGAACCTAGGGTGTTAGGCCAGTAAACGACCCCAGCATATGTGGTGTCAGCCTGCTGTGGACCTCAGCCGGATGGCACTGATTCTTGCCTGGACTCCATCAGGACGAGGCATAACACATGGGCCAGAGGGTAATGGAGGCAGCAGCTAGTTGTAGAAGCGATTGAATGACGTGAGTAGATGGCTGCCATGGAGGTGTAGGAAGCCGTTTACGACCGATACTACATGGGTGGGGCAGCTATTACACTGTCCACTAACATTAATGTGATCACCTATAAAAAGCCCAGTAATTTCGGGAAGGGAGTCAATAAGCTTCTGGAGAATACCGACAGGGATGTATGTCCTCAGACCCCAGTGCCGTAGCCATTTGCCCTAAGATTCTTTGTTGTGGATACGTGGTGCAAATAGCCATGGTGCTCCCTCAGATTCTTGACTGGTCTTAAATCCGGGGAGTTTGGTGACCAGGGACTGCAGTGCCAAGAACCGCTCGGCCACTCCAGCCAGTCCCCAAACACAAACGCATACTTGTGTTGATCCATTATGCCTTCCAGAGTGATGAGATCATCCAGGGAATGCCATGAATCGTATTGCTCCGTCCTGGTTGCAGGTTATTTGCTTTCAGACATTTCACACTGCACACGGCAACAGCCATTGTCCAATGGAGCACAAAACGTAATTCGTCTATAAAGGCTACCTGCTGCTATTCAGTGGACGTCCAATTGCTATATTAGCGTGTGAAATCCATCCTTCATCACCAATGAACAGCAGTTAGCATGGGCGCGTGAAACTTGCGCCTGCTGCAATGGCCCAAAAGTAGGAGCAATCACTGAACCGTCGTTGAGGAGGAACTGTTGAATGCCCCTTGTTTCAGTTGGGTGGTCAGTTCCTGAATAGTTGCTCGCTTATTCACCAGTACACATCTGCTCAACCATCGTTCATACCATAAATTACGGCCTGTTGAGCACCACATTTATCTCGGCGCTGTTTTGGTAGCGCCACTTTGCCCAGCACGATATACTTTAACCGTAGTGGTACATGGATCAGTTTAAGAGCTTAGCCGTTCCAAAAAGTCTTCCACCCTTGACCTAGAAGTCAGTTATCGTGCACTTTTGGACGTCCAATAAATCGCTTCGTTTTTGCGTTATACAATGTCTCCGGTGTTTCCCGTATCCCCCGATATGCTTTCTACGGGCATACTCTCCACTGCTACTGCGACCACGTGCTATATGTGAATGGTTATTGCACTTCGACATCGAACATAGACGATAGTCAGGTTAATGTGACTAGACAGTGTACTTTTTACATGTTTGTCTTGCTGTTATTATGAAATGGCGCCACTTCCTGTGACGTACCCTACCCAGGCTGCAAGCGTCAGGGCCTCCATGTGGTAACCACGATCACCACACTGCTGTAGACTTTCACCATGCCGGCTCAGCACCCTTCGGTCCCTGGTAACAAAATTTGGAAGGCAACCTGCTGGTCACCTAGTTGCAACTTGTGGAACCTACTTGGGAAATTGGTGTCGTAGCAGTTCGGTTTAAGTGTTCAAATTGTATTGTCTATCTCATCGCATATTTATGCCACCCTGGAACCTATTTCTGAGCCCGCAACTCAGTTAGTGAGCAGACAGTCCATTGGAATTTAAAATCTTCCTAAGGCACTGTGACAGATTCTGTTGAGCAACTAGCCGCAGCAAACGTATTGGGTGGAAGGCACCATTACTGAGCAAATATCTGTGTTGACTAGTGGAGGGTTTACACTTAATATCCTTGACAACCAACGGTGCATTGCGTGGAGGATAGTGGTATCTACTACTAAGGGCTGCGTTTCGGTACCTGGATAGAAGGGTTGAAAACAAGAGGAAGACCACGATCGAGGCGTATGGTTCCCTAGAACAAAAATTATCCAAATCTTTTCTTATGTCAGACTCCATTCGACTGCGGTGCGAAGTATACTGCATGTTTCGTTCGCCACTGATCTATCAACAACAGTGTGAGTACAGTCGACAGCAAGTCTCCAAAGGAATCATTACCATGTGACTATAAAATCTGACTCAGCACTAAAAAGAATTGAGTCCTGAAGTGGTTAACAGATGAGCTCTTTATATTCCGTGCTGAGGCTGCTTTTGTTATGGCTGCACTGCTCGCCAACCAATGGTGCCTATACTGAGACAAGACATTCTGGCCGATATGAAATACGTATCATCCCATTTTTCGAAAACTGTTAGGTGAAAAATTTTGATTTTTGCAAATCTTACAGTCTGACATCTTTAATCGAGGGGGAGGAAGCTGAGATTAGTGTTTAACGTCCCGTCGACAATGAGGTCATTAGAGATGGAGCACAGCCTCGGATTAGGGAGGTATGGGGAAGAACATCGGCTGTGCCCTTTCAAAGGATCCATCGCAGCATTTGCCTGAAGCGATTTAGGGATATCACGGAAAACCTAAATCTGGATGGCTGGACATGGGTTTGAACCGTCGTCCTCCCGAGTGTGAATCCAGTGTGCTAACCACTGCATGACTCCGCTCAGTCCCTCACTCGATAAGTAACTGGATTACTTTCCATTTTCCATCAATTTATTGCGCAACATCGAATAAAATAAATCGGTGAACGACATTTTAAAGATGTCGCAGAGGTAAGCTTTGCATATCGTTAATGTATTGAAGTGTAGACGAGCCATAGAAATTTTATTTAAAACTGAGCGGAGAACAATATATGATTTCGTTCTCAGGTTGTTGGGTTTTAGATCCGAAGGACGGTCGCTTGCCGACTGCTATTAAATATTTTTTTTAAAGATATCTATTACGTAAAGAAATTGATTTTTATTCGTCTTAAAATCTGATATCTTTTCTTGGTAAAGGATTGAATTTCTCTTCGTTATATGCGATAGTTGCTGTGCTGCATAAGTAAAACATTGCGCGAAATTTTAAAAATTTTTGCATAGGTAAAACCACATTGCGTAACCTTTGTTTATTGATGATTTTAGCTCATACGTTGTTCTAAATGAAATATAGATAAGATATTGAAATTTTAGGCAAAACTGAGAGCAGAGGGATATCTCATTTCATTCTAGATTTACGGGGTGTGATATCCAAAGGACGGGTAGCACTCGACATACTCACCCACGTCCTACGTCCTTGCGCATCGCGAATAATGTCGTAATAACATCTTATCGGAATGAGGTCTATAGCAGATGGTAGCACGCAACGGGGCACATAGGTTGTGTGATAATCACCCGGCCTGCCTGTGTGGACGAGCGGTTCTAGGCGCTTCAATCTGCAACCACGCGACCGCTACGATCGCAGGTTCGAATCCTGCCTCGGGCATCGATGTGTGTGATGTCCTTAGGTTAGTTAAGTTTAAGTAGTTCTAAGTTCTAGGGGACTGATGACCTCAGATGTTAAGTCCTATAGTGCTCAGAGCCATTTGAACCATTTCATAAACACTGAAACTTCTTTACTCATCGAGAAATGGAAGTAACTTGTCCGTAAAAGCGAGAGGTCGGCAGCTCAGGACGCATAAAGACGCCCATAGCACTGTAGAAAAATACAACCGGCTTTTCGTATGCAGGTCTACAACACCTGGGAAACGGCGTAGCAAGTCATGTATACATGTCTACATCAGTTAAGGCTTCAATAACTTCTTTTTGCTTTAGACAATGAAATAATGTGAAGCGGACAAGAGCGGCCGCCAGCCAGTGCTAGTGGTGGACTGGGTATTAATGGGCAGAGGCGCGCGGTCCAGATGGGCGTGACCGCGGGGCCCCACAGGAGCCACACCGCCGCACTGTTAGTTAGCGGCCGCCAATGCGCGCCGGTCCCTCAGAGGCGCGGAACAGGTGTTAATTACGGCCGCGGCCATAATTCACGCCGCTATTGAGGCCGGCTGCGTCACGCAGAGTGGCGACCGACACCAGCGCCGCCGCCGCGACGCCGCCGCCGACGCCTCGGGCGTCTGCACAAACGGACGGCGCCGCGCCGCGTATTGTCCGCCGCCAAGGATTTATGGCGGCGTCCTCACGTGTCCCCCGAGAGGGGACCGCCGCATTCAGCCAGACACAGCTGCGGTCCGTGCAGATTACATTTAATAGCCGCGCCCATTCTGTGGCTGTGTCGGCCCCCGCAGAGACATCTCAAGCCGACATGGCGCTGTCGGGCGCTCTCCATTCGTCATATACCGACGACAGAGTACATAATTCAACCGAAGCACGAATCCCACAGCTTATTCTTTTACAATGTGCAGCACTGCATCTGCGATAATGGTTTCATTTCTTATGGGACATAATTATGGATGCTTTCATATGATCAAGTTGAAACTATATGACAGACCAGATCTTGGTCCAGATCGCCTGATCACTTTGGCTAACTCTCTACCAATTTACTGATTCGAATATCCGTTACACTTGGAATGTGCAACTTATCTATTGCGTACATTACGCTTGTCCCGACTCTTCTGTAATATTTCTGCGCGCTATGGGATCTACATCAGGTAGACTGAGGGAGGACACCGAAGAAGTTCAAAGAAAGGCAGCGAGCTTAGTATTATCACGAAATAGGGGAGACAGTGTCAGTGACATGCTAGATGTTTTGGGATGGTTATCATTAAAACAAAGCCGTTTTTCGTTGCGGCAGGATCTACTCATGAAATTTCATTCATCAGCTTTCTCCTCCATACGCGAAAATGTTTTGTTGGCACACACCTTTATAGGGAGAAACGATCATCGTAATATAGTAAGAGAAATGAGAGCTCGCACGGAAAGATTGAAGTATTTGTTTTTCCTCCGTCCTCTTCGGTAGTGAAAAGGTAGAAAAATAGCGTGAAGGTGATTCGATAACCCTTGTGTGAGCCCTTGATTGTGAGTTGCAGAGTAACCATGTATATGTAGATATTTCCACATAGATTGTAATCGATGTAACATACTGGTGTGCCATTGTAATTTGTACTCACATCAAAAAAAGTTTGCATCACTTAGGTTCCGAAAGTTTCGCAACCTGTACAGAAAACTGGAATAGAGATCAGCATAAACAGCATTTCAGCCCTTTTTATTGCTCATGAAAACCACACATAGCATGTTGTAGCACCATACCTTCAGAGGTGGTGGTCCAGATTGCTGTACACGGCGGTACCTCTAATACATAGTAGCACGTCCTCTTACACTGGTGCATGTCTGTATTCGCTGTGGCATACTATCCACAGCTTCATTAAGCCTCTGTTGGTCCAGATTGTCCCACTCCTCAACGGCGATGCGGCGTAGATACCTCTGAGTGGTTGGTGGGTCACGTCATCAATAAACAGATCTTTTCGATCTCTCCCAGGCATGTTCGATAGGGTTCATGTCAGGAAAACATGCTGGCCACTCTAGTCGAACGATGTTGTTATCCTGAAGGAGGTCATTCAGAAGATGGGCAAGGTGGAGATGAATGCCTCGCCAATATGCTCATACTGCCATTATGAATGCACTATCGGTCGGAAGACGGCAAGAGCTGACAAGTGCGAGAATTATCGCACAATCAGCTTAACAGTTCATGCATCGAAGCTGCTTACAAGAATAATATACAGAAGAATGGAAAAGAAAATTGAGAATGCGTTAGGCGACGATCAGTTTGGCTTTAGGAAAAGTAAAGGGACGAGAGAGGCAATTCTGACCTTACGGCTAATAATGGAAGCAAGGCTAAAGAAAAATCAAGACACTTTCGTAGGATTTGTCGACCTGGAAAAAGCATTCGACAATATAAAATGGTGCAAGCTGTTCGAGGTTCTGAAAAATGTAGGGGTAAGCTATAGGGAGAGACGGGTCATATACAATATGTACAACAACCAAGAGGGAATAATAAGAGTGGACGATCAACAACGAAGTGCTCGTATTAAGAAGGGTGTAAGACAAGGCTGTAGCCTTTCGCCCCTACTCTTCAATCTGTACATCGAGGAAGCAATGATAGAAATAAATTAAAGGTTCAGGAGTGAAATTAAAATACAAGGTGAAAGGATATCAATCATACGATTCGCTGATGACATTGCTATCCTGTGTGAAAGTGAAGAAGAATTAAATGATCTGCTGAACGGAATGAACAGTCTAATGAGTACACAGTATGGTTTGAGAGTAAATCGGAGAAAGACGAAGGTAATGAGAAGTAGTAGAAATGAGAACAGCGAGAAACTTAACATCAGGGTTAATGGCCACGAAGTCAATGAAGTTAAGGAATTCTGCTACCTAGGCAGTAAAATAACCAATGACGGACGGTGCAAGGAGGACATCAAAAGCAGACTCGCTATGGCAAAAAAGGCATTTCTGGCCAAGAGAAGTCTACTAATATCAAATACCGGCCTTAATTTGAGGAAGAAATTTCTGAGGATGTACGTCTTGAGTACAGCATTGTATGGTAGTGAAACATGGACTGTTGGAAAACCGTAAGAGAAGAGAATCGAAGCATTTGAGATGTGGTGCTATAGACGAATGTTGAAAATTAGGTGGACTGATAAGGTAAGGAATGAGGAGGTTCTACGCAGAATCGGGGAGGAAAGGAATATGTGGAAAATACTGATAAGGAGAAGGGACAGGATGATGGGACATCTGCTAAGACATGAGGGAATGACTTCCATGGTACTAGAGGGAGCTGTAGAGGGCAAAAACTGGAGACGAAGACAGAGATTGGAATACGTCAAGCAAATAATTGAGGACGTAGGTTGCAAGTGCTACTCTGAGATGAAGAGGCTAGCACAGGAAAGGAACTCGTGGCGGCCCGCATCAAACCAGTCCGTAGACTGATGACAAAAAAAAAAAAAAAATCGGTCGGAGGATGGCATTCACCTACTGTACAGCCGTTACGGCGCCTTCGGTGACCACCAGCGGCGTACGTCGGCCCCACATAATGCAACCCCAAAACATCAGGGAACCTCCACTTTGCTACACTCGTTGGAAAGTGTGTGTAAGGCGTTCAGCCTGACCGGGTTGCCTCCAAACAGGTCTCCGACGATTGACTGGATGAAGGCATATGCGACACTAGTCGATGAAGAGAACGTTGTGCTAATCCTGAGCGGTCCATTCGGCGTGTTGTTGAGCCCATTTGTACCACCCTGCATGGTGTCGTGGTTGCAAAGATGGACCTCGCATGGATGTCGGGAGTGAAGTTGTGCATCATGCAACCTATTGCGCACAATTTCAGTCGTCCTTTGGCTGCACTAAAAGCATTATTCAACATGGTGGCGTTGCTGTCAGGGTTCCTCCGAGCCATAATGGCTAGAGCTCATCCACTGTAGCAGTAGCCCTTGGGCGGCCTGACCGAGGCATGTCATCGGCAGTTCCTGTCTCTCTGTATCTTCTCCATGTCCGAACAACATCGCTTTGGTTCACTCCGAGGGGCGTGGACACTTTCCTTTTTGAGAGCCCTTCCTGGCACAAAGTAACAATGCGGACGCGATCGAATCGCGTTATTGACCGCCTGAGCATGGTTGAACTACAGACAAGAACCGTGTACCTCCCTCCTGGTGGAATGACTGGAACTGTGTAATAGGCACTCTCCATGCAAGGTCGTTTACATCTTTGTGCGAGTTTAGTGACATCTCTGAACAGTCAAAGGCTCTGTATCCACAGTCAACGTTTATCTTTTAGAGTGAACCTATTTTTAAATCGCACGTAGGCCATTATTATTCTGTTTCCATCCAGTATGTCTATAGCAGAAACAAGTTTCGATCTTAGTTTACGACAGACACCATAAACAACAGGATATATTCTAACACAGCTACCATCAGATAACTTAAAGATGCCTGTTTTTAACACATTTTGTTTTGTTACTGTTACCGATTATGAGCGTTCTGTTCATTGTCAGATTTATACATTGTATTTACGATGAAAACACTTCGAACTGACAAGTTTTCCAAAAGTAAATTAAAATTAAGGATAAAATCAAGATGTAACTGTATGATGAACGTATAGTGCAAGTACTTACAGAGAATGTGTACCATTTGCTCTGAAGACTCGCATGTTTTTGTGTAGCAGGATATACTAAATAAACGTACCAGTATCATTAACATGCGTATTTCTTTATCACAACCACGAATACACAGATCTGACAGTGAGTCACCAGTTCCACTTACACATTCACGAATCTGATTTTACATTAACATCACGTTACCTCCGTGTACTGATAGCAAACAGTGACACTACTACTACTACTACTACTACTACTACTACGTGATCAGGCCCAGTGGACCGCACGCATCTACAAGTTTCCTCCTCCACTGTATTCTGTCCATTGTTTCTATCCGCCATTCGTCCACATCTATTGACATTTGTTTTAAATCTTCATGGAGTCCATCCCTTCAACGCTTCTTGCGTCTTCCTGGCGGTCTCTTTCCTGTAGGTGTGAAATCCAGGAGCTTCCGAGGCCATGTGTGATCCTCCATCCGGGCCACATGGCCGGCCCACTGCATTCGTTTGGCTTTGACAGCTCCTTCTATGTTGGGCTGCTGATATAGTTCCTCAAGCTCTCGGTTGTATCTGATCCTCCATCCCCTGTATCTGCATCCAGAACTGGACCGAAGATCTTCCGAAGCACTTTTCTCTCAAAGACAAGGAGCTTATGGAAGTCCTGTTTCCGGATACTCCATGTCTCACAGCCATATAGAACAACAGGCTGGATCAGGGTTTTGTACAGTCGAATCTTGAACTGTCTGGAGAGAGATTTGGACCGAAGCAGTTGTGCTAGGCTGTGGTAAGATCGGTTTCCTGCTTGTATTCTGGCATTGATCTCTGCTTCACATGACGAGTTCTCAGTGAAAAGTGCCCCTAGGTATTTGAATTCTTGCACTCTCTTGTAGGAATGGTCCCAAACCTGCAGTGATTGTAGATGATCAGCAGTCTGACAATGACCACGCGTCATAACGAGGTACTCTGTCTTAGTTTCATTTATGTTTAGCCCAAATTTGCTGGCAGCCTCCTTTAGTGCTTTGGTCATTTGCTCCAACTCCTCTTCCGACCTAGAGAGTAAACAGATGTCGTCTGCATAGGCTAAGTATGCCAGTCTCTTTCCTTCGATTTCAGTCCCTTCGTTCTCTTGGAAGGTCTCGCGTATGATCTTCTCGAGGGCAAAGTTGAACAGGATAGGGGACAACCCATCTCCTTGCCTGAGTCCTGTCATAATTTCAAATTCCTCAGTTACGCGATTTCCCATCTTCACCTTTGCATGTGTCTCGTTCAGACAGATCTTTGTCAGATTGATGAGTTTCTCTGCTATGCCAAACTCCCTTAAACAGTTGAGCAGGCTCTTGCGATGAATGCAATCATAGGCCTTCTTAAAATCAACGAATAAAATATGCAAATCTTTACCATATTCACCCAGTTTCTCAGTGAGATGCCGGAGACTGAAGATGTGATCCACTGTTGACCGTCCTGGCCGGAAATCTCCCTGGTACTCCCCAATCACCGATTCTGCCACTGGCTGAATTCTATGTATGAGGCAATTGGACAGGATCTTATAGCAGACGTTAAGCAGGGCGATTCCTCGATAGTTGTCACATTTCAGTTTTTCGCCCTTCTTATGTATTGGACAAATCAGAGCTGTTTCCCATTCTCCTGGTAGTTTTTCTTTGGTCCATATTGCCTGTATCAGTCGGTGTATTTTTTCTGCAAGTTTCTCTCCTCCTGCCAGGATCATTTCAGCCTGTATTCCATCTTGACCTGGACTCTTATTCTGTTTAAGGTGTCTGATTCTGATTTTTATCTCATCCAGGGTAGGTGGGGGATAGTCTGCATCGGCTGTAATTGGGTACTGGAAATCAAACTGCAGTTCGGGTTCATCACAATTAAGCAGCTGTCGAAAGTACTCTTTCCATCTCTCAGCTATGTCCCTATCGTTCGTCAGGATCTTATCCCGGGAATCTTGACAAATTTCTGCTTGGCCTGGTGACCTTTGCAGAGGTACTTCACCCTCAGAAACATTTCCCTCGTCTTTTGTCCTCTGAAGTCTGTTTCTGCTTCAGTGATGATATTCCTTATGTATTTCCTCTTTGCTCTTCTCAGAATTGCTTGTGTAGTCTTTCGGACCTCCTCAAATTGTGCTTTGGCCTTTGCCAGATTTGTCCCCTTCAGCCATTTGTTCCTGGCTTCCTTTCTCCTTTCCAGGGCATCTGCACATTCCTTTCCAAACCAGATCTTCTTGCCCACTGGATTTCCCATGAGTGTTTCCTTTGCTGTATACCTAACTGAGCTCTGGGTGTTTCCCCACATAAGTTCGAGGTCCTGACTCGCGTCCACTTCGCTGAATGCTTCAAAGCGGTTACTAAGTTGCAACTGGTATCTGGTCTTCGTTGCTTCATCTTTTAGTGTCTCCACATGGTACAGTGACACTACAAAGCAAAAATATACCGTGTGTTCCTCGTAAGAGATGTTAGGCGTATTTGCTCTGACGTTTCGGCGAATATCTGACATTTCTATTTTCTAGTGTATGGCTGGAATAAGCCCAAACAAGTACTGCTTATCACGTCTTTAATGCACGTCCCAGCCCGAGGGAAAGCGTCGGTATGTTTTTCACCACATGCAAAATGATTTTTAAACCGGAATTCTAAGAGTCCGTCCGATTGAGCGGTCGCAGAGTGGTGTAGTGCGATGTTCGGTTTATCGGTATGTGTTAAAAGAGCGACAGTAAAATACGAAGAATAATCAGAACTGAGGCAGTGAGTAACCAAAGCTGCTGCAAGTCAGGTAACAGTAAGTGAGAACAAGGGTGTTGCTGTTGCCACTGTAATACTGGTCATTCTTCGTGGTTTCCTGTCGCTGTTAATCATATCACTAAAAAGGGATATGAGAATAGACTAATATGGGATCGCTATATGTAATGGGAACTGAAAAGTCCGCTTTCTAAATCATTTTACGCGAAACAAAGCACGACACTTTCCTCAGAATGCATGAATCAAGTGATGCGCAGTATTTATTTGGGCTGACTCCAGCTAGAAATTGCAAAAACTAAATTGCAAGTATCTCCTAAAACACCACAGAAAATCTGCCTGACAACTCTTAGAAGGGACACCCTCTGTATTGTCTGGATTAGATATCAGATATGAGTTGAGAGACACGATCATACACTGAGGCGACAGAAGTCATGAGATACCTCCCAACATATTGTCGGACTCCCTTTTCCCAGCGTAGTGCAGTATGGACTCAAGAAGTCCAAGAAGTCTGCTGCTGAAATATTGAGCCATGATGACTCTATAGCCGTCCATAATTGTGAAAGTGTTGCCGGTTGCAGGATATTGTGCGCTTACTAAATTGTCGATTACGTCCAATAAATGTTCGGTGGGATTCATGTCGGTCGATCTTGATGATCAAAACATTCGCTCCAATTGTTCAGAATGTTCTTCAAACCAGTGTTGTGGCCCGGTAACATAGAGCACTGCCAGCCAATTCCTTCTTTGTTTGTAAACAGGAAGTTCATGAATGGATACAAGAGGTTTCCATGTACCTGAACATAACTGAACCGTGGCTGGCTCATGCTATGTGTTGGATTAAACCTTTGTTGCCATTCTGTGTTTAGTCTCCCACGGTTATCGTGATTATTCTGTTATCCTCTCTTTCCAAGGGTGGTATCAGCGGTGTGTGTCGATATTCTTTGGCCTGGCGCTTTTAGTTGCCAGCTGGGCTGTGTGCAGGCAGTTGGTTGGTTGGTGTGGAGCAGCGAGGAAATCTCTACGGTGCGTGGTTTGGCCGGGCCTGCTGGTGGCCTCTATGTGGTGTCGGAGTGTGTGGCGTTGTTCCCATTGCTACGAGGTTCGTGGCTCACCAATCCTGGGCATGAAAGTTGAGTTCTGACTTAATCTACCAGCAAGTCACGACTTTCACATTACGTCGGTTCGGGTTCGTTGTCGGCTATTGGGATATTCCCGCGAGCAACAACATGTGTTTTCAAGTTGGCAAATTTTAGCCAGCCTCCAGTGGAGTTTAACTGTAGTTGGTTATTTGAATTGAAGTGCACCAGCGGAATCTTTTGCCTTGTGGCCGTTAACGTTCCAGTTACCTGTCCTGGTCGTTGACGTAAATTCAGGCAGTGTATTTTCCTCATTGTGTCGTCGCTGGCCAGAAAGGTGTTTAGTTTGACCGCTCAATGTATAATTGGTTGTGGGCGCCAGTACCTTCTATGTTGATGCATTGAACCCCCTGTTGTGTGCTGGTCAGGTGAAGCGGAGGTTATCTTGTTGGTGGGTCCGTTGACTATCTGTCGGTTGGGTTGTCGTCAGATCGACAATGGTTAGGCCGACAACCTGTCTCACCTATGCGAGCGTTAGTGTTTGAATTCCGGGCCGATCCTAGGAACTTTTGAGCGCCCTCGAGTGTACTGCCTTTTCTTGTTTGTTTTTGTTGTTTGTACTTGTATGGCTTCCAGCTGATTTTTTAGATTCAGGTTGTTTTACCCTTAAGGCGTCAGATGGTTTGGGCCTTCAGCCTAACTTAAGAACTGTTTTATGTACAGCCTTTGGTATTTTAAAATTAAGGTTATTGAGTCTTAAGTGTTGCACCTTTAGCCGATTTTGAATTTAATTTATTTTTCTCTTTAAGTGTCAGAGTCTTGGGGCCTTCAGCCGATTTTGAATTAAAGCTATTCTGCTCTTAAGGTGTTAGGTGGTTTGGGCCTTCAGCCTAATTTTAGAACTGTTTTAAATAAAGCCTTTGTCATTTTTAAAATTAATGTTATTGAGTCTTAAGTGTTCAGCCGATTTTGAATTTAGGTTGTTTGCTCTTAAAGTGTCAATTTCTTGGGGCCTTCAGCCTAATTAAGGAACTGTTTTAAGATAAGCCTTTGCCTCTTAAATTTCTGATTTTGGTTGAGCTTTAACTTATTGGCTTCCAGCCGTTTTTAAATTAAAATGGTCTTGCCCTTAATGCATGAGATTGTACGGCGCATTCAGCCACTAATTAAGTTCCAAAAATAAAGCTGTGCCTTTTTTTTATTAATTCATGGCTCCTGCAGTGTTTGATGAAGTAAGGGGTTGTATGTTCGAGTGTAACTGGCAGGAGCTTATTTTGGCCCCTTTCCACAACTTAAACTACCTGTCCTGTCCTGCAGGTATAGCTGGGCGTCTCAATAACCATTTCCAGTCAATGATCGGGTGAGCTGAATCAGAGGATCTAGTCCAGCCGAGAACATTATGGAGTCACCAGCAGCTTGCACAGTGGCTTGTTGAAAACTTGGGTCAATGGCTTGTTGGGGTCTGAGCAACTCTCGAACACTGCGATCAGCTCTTGCCAACTGAAATCGGGTCTCATCTGACCAGACCATAGATTTACAGTCATCTAGCATTCAACCGATATCGTCACGAGCCCAGGAAAGGCGCTGCTGGTGATGTCGTGTTGTTAGAAAAGGCACCCACGTCGGTCGTCTGCTCCCATAGCCAATTAACGCCAAATTACACCATACTGTCCAAAGGGATACGTTAGTCGCACTTTGATTTTTGCGTTTATTTGACGCAGTATTGCTTGTCTCTTGGCACTGAAAACACTACTCTAGGCAAACGCCGCTGCTCTCGGTCGTTATGTTCAGGCAGTCGGACACTGCGTTGACTGTGGCGAGAGGTAATGCCCGAAATCTGGTATTCTCGGCACACTCTTGACATTGTGGATCTCCGAATATTGCCTTACCTAACGATTTTCGAAATGGAATGTCCTATGCGTCTAGACTCACCCACCATTCCACGTTAAGGGTCTGTTAATTGCCGTCGTGCGTCCAATTCACTTCGGAAACCATTTCACATGACTCAGGTGAGTACGAGTGACAGCTCAGCCAATACACTGTCCTGTTATGCCTTGTTTACGCGATACTATCGCTATTTGTATAGGCGCATATCGCTGTCCCATGGCTTTAGCTACCTCAGTGTGTTACCGATGTTGTCAGCAATAACAAAAGTATAATGCAATGAGCAGCGGACGTGTACGCGCAATATTAACGTCACTTCCTGAATTAATCTGTGATATATTACTCTTGCATCCTTTAAAGCGGTTCACTTCGTATTTATATTGTAGATGTGGAATATGCAGGCCGGCCGGATTGACCGAGCGGCTCTAGGCGCTACAGTCTGGAACCGCGCGACCGCTACGGTCGCTGGTTCGAATCCTGCCTCGGGCATGGATGTGTATGATGTCCTTAGGTTAGTTATGTTTAAGTAGTTCTAAGTTCTAGGGGACTGATGACCTCAAAAGTTAAGTCCCATAGTGCTCAGAGCCATTTTTTTGGAATATGCATCATTAATCCTTTTTATAGTAAGTGTTCCATATTATTAAAAATAACGAATGTTTGAAAATGCACATGAAATACAGTATTGCTAAATGTAATTGGTAGATATATTACATGCATATTTTAATAATAAGGAACGATACGTATAATTTTGTTAGACTCTAGTGATATTTACTTTTGTCCAATGTGCGAGTAGTTTCTGGGCGTTATTTAGAAAAAATGTTGTTAGGTAGCTCTGTCTGTATGTTACAATTGCTGTGTAGAGATGGGCTTTTATTTGTAAGCAGTCGTATTTCTTGTAGAATATTCATAATATTTTCTGTATAGTGTACGATCTGGAGGTTGGTTTCAGTTTTCCCTTTTACGAGTGCGTTGCACCGAGATTAATGTCTTCAGTGATATATAATTTCTACTATCTCATGATAGGTTATCATAAAGTTTCAGTTATCGCCTCAAGAACGTCAAGTTGCAGCCGCGGAACTCTGGGATGATGTTACACATCTGACTGCCGGCAGCCGCAGTATTTCTGACACTGACCTGTGCAGAACAAGAATAGGTATTGTAGTGGGGCAAAAAGCTCCCATGGATAGGGTCTCGTCTTGAGATATTGACAGCATGCTCCTGTGACGGTTTGCCCCTTACTAGCACTACACTACGGCAACCCGAAAAAGAACTTCACCTTGCGCAGTGGTATGGTTAGGTCTTTGACCTTTTTAGCGTTGGTGAATACACATGCCTCCATTGTTTGCCTTGTTCCTTGGTCTCGGGGCTGTAGTAATACACCCAGCACTCGTTCATGCTCATCAAGTGGCTGAAGAAACCAACTGGAATCTCTTTACACAACTACAGCATTTCTGCTGCTACCTAGGTTTCGCCGGGATTCTGAAGGGGTGCGACCAGTTGTGAAACCTAGCGTGTGGAGACCTCGGCCACGATCAAAATTTCACGCAAGATGCTGTAAACTGATACATGACTGATTTTCATTGTTTACACTATCACCTCGACTGTGAATTCTTTACGATTCGCAGCACTTTACAGGATGATGGTCTGTCACTTAGTTCATCGCCTTCCAGACATGTCCGAACACACTAAACGTTCCGGAACACCTAACGACTCAACCAAATTTTGGTGCACTGTTATCGTACACTTCTACCAACTCAGCAAAGAACAAGAACGTAGCAGCGTTATTGCTTTTTGTAAGAGGGAAAGGAATTAGAGCAAATACTGTAATTTTTCAGTAGGATGCGCCATTTTGTTCTGGCTCCTATCCTACTGTACCACGATGTGGGGATATCAGTGTATACCAGGACAACAATGAGTGACTGAAGGATGTGTTGAACGAGTGAGAGAGTCTTTGTGTGTGGCTCTAAGAGATCAGTTCTGAAGGCTAGCCGTGAGTTAGCATTGACGTCTGTGCGGTGACTTTTAAGAAGACGCCTGCAACTACGTCCTTATAGTTAGTCGTTACTACAGGTTATAACGCCGACAGACTATGGTTTAAATGCCAACTTTGCAAACTAAATGTTGCTGTATGATGCCGAAGATTTTGGAGATCGCATCATCTTCAGTGATGAATCAACCTTTCGTCTGAGTGGAAGTGTGAACACACATAGTGCGTGCATCAGAAGAGGCGGAGCTGGATGGTCAGCAAATTCCCAACGATACGGTACAGTTGCAACGAGAATCTAATAAATTTAGTATTTATTTGCCATATCCTGGCGGGAAAATTTTATGGGACATCTTTTCCAGTGAAGCAGCTGTAACTGGCGTTTCTTATCTTGATGTGCTAGAACTATGGCTGTTTTCTCAACTGGAAGAAGTTGAACCACAGAACATTATTTGGCAGTATGATGGTGTGCCACGTCCCTGGTGTAACTCAATACGCGACTGGTTAAACGACGTTGTATGTAGGATGGTGTGCCACGTCCCTGGTGTAACTCAATACGCGATTGGTTAAACGACGTTGTATTCGACCGCTACATTGCCCGCAATAGCACGGGACGAAAAAGATTATTTTGCGTGTCCTCCACATTAATCAGAGCTGACGCCATGCTATTTTTACCTTTGGATGTTCATAAAGGATTATGTACATGTCCCTCCATTTCCAGCTTATCTAACCGATTTAAGAAACAGCGCTAAAATAGGTAATCAAGGTTTGGTTAGAGCTCGCCTGTCAACTCGATGCGCAACGTGTGACGAATGTTACGCGAATCGAAAACTTCGTAAGAGAAACTAAGTTGCTGTATCATTTACTGTGTTATTTATAATTGTAATCTGAATGTAATAAATGCTAAACCTCAGATATTCATTTGGGAACACCAAGTATAATGATTCGCAGCTTTAGGGTCTACAGGTATGGAAACGAATTTATGTTGGCGATGGCGTCAACATGATGGACGCCATGCATACGTTATGCAGATACCAAAGCCACTGGACGAGAATGATGTTATCACCCGTCTATCTTTGCCGTCAGAACGTCTTTTACTGGCGCTTACCGAAAAAGAGGACTGGCTTACAAACGAGTTGCGAAATGTGATTAGACAGCAAGATATTCAGATGTGGCTGGGCTAAGTTTGTGTGTTGGCTTAGAATATATGTCACTGATCTCTTCCCAGAAAGAAGCAAGGGCTTGAGGAGGACTTGAAAAATGTGACTGGACAGTAAAATACTCAGTTGTTATTTGGACAGGTACACCGGGTGATTTGGCTCTGAGCACTATGGGATTTAACTGCTGAGGTCATCAGTCCCCCAGAACTTAGAACTTCTTAAATCTAACTAACTTAAGGACATCACACACATCCATGCCCGATGCAGGATTCGAACCTGCGGCCGTAGCGGTCGAGCGGTTCCAGACTGTAGCGCCTAGAAGCGCTCGGCCACACCGGCCGGCTCACAGGGTGATTTTTTCCACCGGGTACAAACTCTAGGGATTGATCGTTGAGAGGATACGGAACAAAAAATCTAATGAACTTATGTCCGAAAACGCATGGTTTCCATACTAGAGATAATTTATTCAGTCATAATTTGTTAGTTACAGTACGTATGATTTCCTCCTACAGGTCGTTCCTTATAAGTCACGCCCAAGCGCCCTCTCCTGCCTTAGTAACTGGTAATACTTTGTTCGATTCACTTCTCACGCTGACTCATCTTGTATTGGATGTGATGTAGCGTTGTACGCAATGGTTCCGTATTTGAATCAAGAGCTTGCCGACATGGTGTTTACTTACGGAAAGGCAAATGACAACAGGAGGCGGGCAGGAAGGTTGTATCAGGAGATCTGTCCCCGCTGACAACAAACACAGCATTCAATGTTTGCAACAGTGTTTCACCGTTTGTCAGGAATAAGATCATTTCAGGACGCAGGGAATCACGAAGGACATACCCGAAATGTTTGGACACCAGACTTGGAGTAATTAACAATGTGGAAGGCGATCGCCGTGTCAGTACCAGGCAGTTGGACCGCCGGTACAGGGTAAACCAGACGACCGTGTGGTTCTCCATGACAATTGTTTCTACTCTTGCCACTTACAGCCTGTGCAGGACTTACTAGCGACGGACTTTCCACATCGGGAGCAGTTTTGTCACGGATTTCTTCACCTGGCGGCCACGATTCCGTAAATTTTGTCATCCATCCTATTCGCAGATGAGGCCACCTTTACGCGGAGTGGAATCTTCAACTTTCATAACAGTCATCTGTGCGGTAATACGCAGAACCCTATGGTAAGGTGACGGTTAATCATCAGCATCGGTGCAGCCGGAATGTGTGGGCCGGGATAGTTGGCTACCGTATTTTGGGACCAGTCTTCTTTCTACGTCGCCTAACAGGCCGAAACTATTGGCGTTCCTTGCTGGTCACTTTGCCCCCCCCCCCCCTCCCCCCTGCTGGAAGGAGTGCCGTTGATCATTCGAAGGGTTATGTGGCTGCTACATGATGGTGCTCCAGTCCACTTCGCCGTTAACATCTGGAGTCATATCAATCGTGTCTTCCACGATCAATGGATCGGACGATAGGGTCCGTGCTATTTCTGTTTATGCGGCCGTATCGTGTATAAAGAGCCTATTCCAGATGTGGAGACTCTGGACTAGCGAATTCATGCTGCCTTTGACACTGTTCATATGCAGCCTGGCCTATGTAAAGTTGTGGCACAGAAAATGCTACGGTCCGTTCACGCCGCGTCAAGACACATGGAAGACAGTTACAGCACATACAGTAACTGTGGCTGCATAACACAGCGCGTATCAGACTGCTGTATCTGTAACATTGTATGGCTGAGTAAATGACCTCTGGCATGGAAACGCTGCATTTCCAGACATAAGTTCATTAGACCAATTTTACTCTGTATACTCTCGTCGATCAGTCCCTAGAGTTTGTACACGGTCCAAAAAATCACCCTTTATACACTCCTGGAAATGGAAAAAAGAACACATTGACACCGGTGTGTCAGACCCACCATACTTGCACCGGACACTGCGAGAGGGCTGTACAAGCAAAGATCACACGCACGGCACAGCGGACACACCAGGAACCGCGGTGTTGGCCGTCGAATGGCGCTAGCTGCGCAGCATTTGTGCACCGCCGCCGTCAGTGTCAGCCAGTTTGCCGTGGCATACAGAGCTCCATCGCAGTCTTTAACACTGGTAGCATGCCGCGACAGCGTGGACGTGAACCGTATGTGCAGTTGACGGACTTTGAGCGAGGGCGTATAGTGGGCATGCGGGAGGCCGGGTGGACGTACCGCCGAATTGCTCAACACGTGGGGCGTGAGGTCTCCACAGTACATCGATGTTGTCGCCAGTGGTCGGCGGAAGGTGCACGTGCCCGTCGACCTGGGACCGGACCGCAGCGACGCACGGATGCACGCCAAGACCGTAGGATCCTACGCAGTGCCGTAGGGGACCGCACCGCCACTTCCCAGCACATTAGGGACACTGTTGCTCCTGGGGTATCGGCGAGGACCATTCGCAACCGTCTCCATGAAGCTGGGCTACGGTCCCGCACACCGTTAGGCCGTCTTCCGCTCACGCCCCAACATCGTGCAGCCCGCCTCCAGTGGTGTCGCGACAGGCGTGAATGGAGGGACGAATGGAGACGTGTCGTCTTCAGCGATGAGAGTCGCTTCGGCCTTGGTGCCAATGATGGTCGTATGCGTGTTTGGCGCCGTGCAGGTGAGCGCCACAATCAGGACTGCATACGACCGAGGCAAACAGGGCCAACACCCGGCATCATGGTGTGTGGAGCGATCTCCCACACTGGCCGTACACCACTGGTGATCGTCGTGGGGACACTGAATAGTGCACGGTACATCCAAACCGTCATCGAACCCATCGTTCTACCATTCCTAGACCGGCAAGGGAACTTGCTGTTCCAACAGGACAATGCACGTCCGCATGTATCCCGTGCCACCCAACGTGCTCTAGAAGGTGTAAGTCAACTACCCTGGCCAGCAAGATCTCCGGATCTGTCCCCCATTGAGCATGTTTGGGACTGGATGAAGCGTCGTCTCACGCGGTCTGCACGTCCAGCACGAACGCTGGTCCAACTGAGGCGCCAGGTGGAAATGGCATGGCAAGCCGTTCCACAGGACTACATCCAGCATCTCTACGATCGTCTCCATGGGAGAATAGCAGCCTGCATTGCTGCGAAAGGTGGATATACACTGTACTAGTGCCGACATTTTGCATGCTCTTTTGCCTGTGTCTATGTGCCTGTGGTTCTGTCAGTGTGATCATGTGATGTATCTGACCCCAGGAATGTGTCAATAAAGTTTCCCCTTCCTGGGACAATGAATTCACGGTGTTCTTATTTCAATTTCCATGAGTGTATATGTGCTGGCGTAGCAGCTCTGTATTTTGTGTATTTGCGGAAAAGTGGCATGCCTTAGGAGGGATGGGAAAGGGCTTAGATTAGCAAGGGGGGAAGGGAAGTTGTATGAAAAGGGGAGAAGGATACGGCTTAGGAAGGTGGCAGGAACTTGAGGAAGGGAGGAGCATAATGGTACCTTGCGTTCCTCACTGAACATGCAAGTTGGCAAGCACGTGGCGAGAAATCAAATTTGATCCAGGATGTCTCTTTCACTCATCTCATGGCACTGAATGTGTACAGATGTTCGGCTTATCTCAGCACTAACAAGAAGAAAGGCTTATTTTGTTACTTTGGAGTGATGTTTTTATAACTCTTTGTATTGCGTGTAGACAACTGAGAGATTACTTGCATATTAGGAAAGTATGTTCGTCCCCATTTAAATGTTCATCCAAACTGTTGCTTTAGAAGGTTAAATAGATACCTTGAAGTAGCGCAGGCGGAACATTTTGACGAAAATGTCTGCTGATCAAATTTTGGTGTTATAAGAGGGTAAAGTGTAATGACTTACGTTCTTGTTTAAAACCCAGTTTTTGTGCTCATCACGACACTGAACAAAGATCATAGTTCATAGATACGGCAGCAGCAATAACGTTTAAGAACATTTAGATGTCATTAGTATGTAAGTGGCAGCTTCACGATAGAAAGCAATGGACGAAAACTCCACTCAGACACATTTTTTATGAAGTCTTCTCTGACCCACAGACGACTCGTTGACATCCTGTTTTTAATGTGACTATCTAAAACAGGTTACGGCACTATCTGCTAAGCTTAGTTGTTCCATTTTCATGTATTTTAATCAAAAACCTTGCAGATATCATGTACTATCACAATGATCGCTTCACGATCTTGTAACGGTTTTTTTGGTAGCTTGATTTACATATATTGAGGACATTATAAGTCTTCAGGTAGCCCATCACCTTTTCATGAACAGTTGACCACAAGGGGTTAAATACTGTCGGTTATAGTCTGACTGATATAGAATCGTCTGACGGTTTAATCTTTTGTGGTTGTTGGTCGAACTAAGTTTCGTTTCTCCCCAGAGTGACAGATACTACCAAGGAGATTGCGTTTCCTCCTTTAAATCTTCACAAGAACGTCAAATTGACAAATATCGAAACAAGAAATTCGACTGAAATTCTTCTATCTAGAGTATGCGAAAGAGCAGTCTGCGGTAGGTCATTAGAGGAACGAAGCGTTCTTAGGTATTGGGAAAAAATGCACAGTTCATTGCTGTTTCCAAGAAAGGTCGTTGAACAAAGGGACAAAACTGGAAGTCTATACCGCAGACTCTAGGATGTCATAGACTTTTCGATAGTGTTTTATGTTCACATGCTATAGCATCTCCGGAGACCAAGTATATGCTATGTAAGAACGAACTTGATTTCCACATACAACGATCGTGTGAAACCCAGCTCGCTCTCCTCGTGCACGAGATCCAGATAACACTTGGTAACGGCACCAAAGTAGATACCGCGTTTCGTGACTTCTAGAAGGCGTTCAGTACATTTCTGCACTGCAGTTTAACTAACAAAATGTGAGTGAATGGAATATTAGAAAATGTCATTCTTAACAGTCTTCAGGTGTAAAAGTAATTTTAGGAGTGTCCCAAGGCAATTTAAGGGACTATAACCTTCAGTAAAAGGCCTATATATAAATGAGCTTGTGAATATCGTTTCAAGTTCCTTGAGGGCTTTCATAGAAGACTCCGTTGAGTGCAGAGAAGTCGTAACACTAGAAAATTGTAGCGAAACGCAGAAATAGCTGCCGAGGATTTACGCTTGGTGCGGGATTGAGCAGGTGTGTCTCATAATAAAAAAATAAAACAGGCAGAAGGGGCAGTTATTGTATAATTATACGATTGCAGAACTACCACTGCATGCAATTAGATCCATTAAATACCTATGAGTGTGCGTACGAAACAATTTCAAGTGAAACGACCACATAAAACTAACCTCAGCTAAGGCAGATATCAGACAGAGATTAATTGGTACAATCATCAGAAAGTGTAATCCACCCACAAAGACCGAGCAAGGTGGCGTAATGGTTAGCACACTCGATTCGCATTCGGGATCGCGACTGTTTAAAACCGCTACTGGACATCCAGAGTAAGTTTTCCGTGATTTCCCCAAATCGCTTCAGGCAAATGCTGGATTGTTCCTTTAAAAGAGCACGGCCGACTCCCTTCCCCATCCTTTCCTGATCCGATGGGACCGATGACCTCGCCATTCGGTTTCCTCCCGCAATAAATGGTTCAAAAGGCTCTGAACACTATGGGACTTAACTTCTGAGGTCATCAATCCCCTAGAACTTAGAACCTAACTAACCTAAGGACATCACAAACATCTATTCCCGAGGCAGGATTCGAACCTGCGACGGTAGCGGCGGGCGGTTCCAGACTGTAGTGCCTAGAACCGCTCGGCCACCCCGGCCGGCTCCCTCCCGCAAATCAGCCAACCAACCAACCTGATATTACTATGATAGTAGGCAGCCACAAAGAAGATAGCTTACAAAGCTGTCATTTGGTAATACTTGAGCATTGCGCATTATTCTACCATTCGAACACTATGTGATCAAAAGTATCAGGTCACCTGGCTGAAACTGACTTACAAGTTCGTGGCGCCTTCCATGGGTAATGCTGGGATACAATATGGTGTTGTTCTACCTTAGCCTTAATGGCAGCTTCCACTCTTCCAGGCATACGCTCAATCAGGTGCTTGAAGGTTTCTTGAGGAATGGCACTCCATTCTTCATGAAGTGTTGCATTAAAGAGAGGTATCAATGTCGGTCGGTGAGCCCTGGCACGAAGTTGACGTTCCAAAGCGTCCCTAAGGTGTTCTATATGATTCATGTCATGACTCTGTGCAGGCCAGTCCATTACACGGACGTTATTGTCGTGTATTCACTCAGCCACAGGCCGTGCACTGTAGACAGGTGCTCGATATTGCGGAAAGATGCAATCGCCATCCCCGAATTGAGCTTCAATAGTGGGAAGCAAGAGGGTGCTTAAAACATCAATGTAGGCCTATGCTGTGATGGTGCCACGCAAAACAACAAGGGGTGCAAGTCCTCCTCCATGAAAAACACGACCACACCATAATATCACCGCCTCCGAATTTTACTGTTGGCACTACACAGGCTGGTAGATGACGTTCACCAGGCATTCGCCATACCCACACCCTGCCATCGGATCGCCACATTGTGTACCGTGATTCGTCACGCCACACAACGTTTTTCCACTGTTCAATCGCCCAATGTTTACGCTCCTTACACCAAACGAGGCGTCAATGTTACTTACAATCTATCTTGATTGGAAAACCGGTCACATGAATAAACAATTTGCAATCAAGACAGATTATAAGTAACGTTCTAAAATCACTGATTGCGGCTATCCTATCAGACATTATGACTGTTTTTGCAAAGCGAGGCGTCGTTTGGCATTTACCGGCGGTCTCTCTCAGTCAACAGATGAGGTCGGTCTATACACTTTTGTGCTGAACGTCTCCCTTCACGTTTCCACTTAACTATCACATCGGAAACAATGGACCTGGGGGTGTTTAGGAGAGTGGAAATCTCACGTACAGACGTGTGACACAAGTGACACAATCACCTGACCACGTTCGAATTCCGTGAGTTCCGCAGAGCGGTACATTCTGCCCTCTCGCGATGACTACCACTACTGATGTCGCTGATATGGAGTACCTGGCAGTAGGTGGCACCACAATGAACCTAATATGAAAAACATATGTTACTGGGGATGTCCGGATACTTTTGATCACATAGTGTTCCTTATAGCACAGGCAGATAATAGGTTCACTTAGTTAGCGCAAAAGCGTCACGAAAATTATCAACTAATTCAAGTGTCAGATGCTCCAAGAGAGGCGTTCTGCATCATGCTGTGCTTTATTATAGAAACTCTCCCCTTTACCGCCCTCTCCCCCTTTCGCCCCTCCAGATTAGGATGGGATCTGAAGTCACGCCTGGTGACGGCAGCAGGTACGGCACACCACCATATGCCGAACTGCAATATATCTCATATTCCTGTTTACTTTTTTTAGACACGTTTGCTGCGTAAATCACCGCTTCTACCACACAGTGAATCGCACATACACATTTGTTTCCAGAATACTGAGTGTAAACTGCTTTCCAGCCGCCAAAGGCTGCAGCATGAGAAGCAACCCGTCACTGGTAATAATGGGAAATGCAGTTTGTTTTCGGATAAGCTATGATGTAATCAGGTTAAAATGCTTGGCGCCTAAGACTTAGAGCAAATAACAGTGTCAGCATCGGATACTCTCCTTAAAGCCAAAAATTAAAAAAAAAATGTGGTTCGTCTATCATAAGTAGCCTATTTCAAATTGATAACCTCAGTAATGTCTACTGCTGCAACACTAGAAGAGAAAGAAAGACATTTGTTACTCCAAATATTTGACATCTGATAAAGCTAATTTTAAATAAACGTAACTTAGGGCATTTCTTGTAGACGAATACCTCTACTCTCTAGACTAATGTGTATTTAAACAATGAAATCACATGTGCTACAGTAGACACTATAAAATCGCTCATATTTCGAAACAGCGTATCACATACAGTGTGTTACAAAAAAGTACGGCCAAACTTTCAGGAAACATTCCTCAGACACAAAGAAAGAAAATATGTTATGTGGACATGTGTCCGGAAACGCTTACTTTCCATGTTAGAGCTCATTTTATTACTTCTCTTCAAATCACATTAATCATGGAACGGAAACACACAGCAACAGAACGTACCAGCGTGACTTCAAACACTTTGTTACAGGAAATGTTCAACATGTCCTCCGTTAGCGAGGATACCTGCATCCACCCTCCGTCGCATGGAATCCCTGATGCGCTGATGCAGCCCTGGAGAATGGCGTATTGTATCACAGTCGTCCACAATACGAGCACGAAGACTCTCTACATTTGGTACCGGGGTTGCGTAGACAAGAGCTTTCAAATGCCCCCATAAATGAAAGTCAAGAGGGTTGATGTCAGGAGAGCGTGGAGGCCATGGAATTGGTCCGCCTGTACCAATCCATCGGTCACCGAATCTGTTGTTGAGAAGCTTACGAACACGTCGACTGAAATGTGCAGGAGCTCCATCGTGCATGAAACACATGTTGTGTCGTACTTGTAAAGGCACATGTTCTAGCAGCACAGGTAGAGTATCCTGTATGAAATCATGATAACGTGCTCCATTGAGCGTAGGTGGAAGAACATGGGGCCCAATCAAGACATCACCAACAATGCCTGCCCAAACGTTCGCAGAAAATCTGTGTTGATGACGTGATTGCACAATTGCCTGCGGATTCTCGTCATCCCACACACGTTGATTGTGAAAATTTACAATTTGATCACATTGGAATGAAGCGTCATCCGTAAAGAGAACATTTGCACTGAAATGAGGATTGACACATTGTTGGATGAACCATTCGCAGAAGTGTACCCGTGGAGGCCAATCAGCTGCTGATAGTACCTGCACACGCTGTACATGGTACGGAAACAACTGGCTCTCCCGTAGCACGCTCCGTACAGTGACTTGGTCAACGTTACCTTGTACAGCAGCAACTTCTCTGACGCTGACATTAGGGTTATCGTCAACTGCACGAAGAATTGCCTCGTCCATTGCAGGTGACCTCGTCGTTCTAGGTCTTCCCCAGTCGCGAGTCATAAACTGGAATGTCCCGTGCTCCCTAAGACGCCGATCAATTGCTTCGAACGTCTTCTTGTCGGGACACCTTCGTTCTGGAAATCTGTCTCGATACAAACGTATCGCGCCACGGCTATTGCCTCGTGCTAATCCATACATCAAATGGGCATCTGCAAATTCCGCATTTCTAAACATTGCACTGACTGCAAAACCACGTTCGTGATGAACACTAACCTGTTGATGCTACGTACTGATGTGCTTGATGCTAGTACTGTAGAGCAATGAGTCGCATGTCAACACAAGCACCGAAGTCAACATTACCTTCCTTTAATTGGGCCAACTGGCGGTGAATCGAGGAAGTACAGTACATACTGACGAAACTAAAATGAGCTCTGACATGGAAATCAAGCGTTTCCGGACACATGTCCACATAACATCTTTCTTTATTTGTGTGTGAGGAATGTTTCCTGAAAGTTCGGCCGTACCTTTTTGTAACACTCTGTATACTCTCCTCATACAAGCAAAAAATAGAAGAATCCCTAGTCTTATTGTGATCATACTTGTGGCCAAAGAGAAACTATGAGTGAATAGGTATGGTTCATATTCAGAAGACTGCTTATTTTTAAATACATTTAAAGACAAACAAAAATGACGCAGCAGAAAGAATTATCCTGCAGGGCTGGAAATCGGTAGTTGTGATGTAATAGTACAGATAAACAAATGACTACAATTTCATAAGAAATTGATGCTTTGTTCATGAGAAAGAGTTTCACAAATTAATCAAGTCAATAAAATATTAGTCCACTTGTGACCCTTATGCAAGTAGGAATTCGGCTTGGCGTTGATTAGTAGAGACGTCGGATGTGCACATGAATATGGTGCCAAATTCCGTCCAACTGTCAGGTTGGTGGGAGGGCTCTGGTCATAACGCTCCAAATGTCCTCAATTTTGGGGAGATAGGGAGACACTGGGGCCAAGTTAGGATTTGGCAAGCACGAAGACAAGCTCTTTGCGGAAGGGCATTGTCTTGCTAAAATATAAGCACAAGATTGCTTACCATGAATGGCAACAAAAAGGGGTGCAGAATATCGTCGACATACCGCTGTGCGGTTAAGGGTGCCGTGGCTGGCAACCAAAGATGTCCTGCTGTGAACAGAAATAGCACCACTGACCATCACTCCCGTTGTGGCGCCGTATGGGGAGCGACAACCATGTTGGTCTTCAAAGTGGAATATCACTGACTGGAATAGAAAACCTGAATACCGTCCGCCACACGGCCAGACAACCAGGAATGATGGTCTAGGATGCCATTTCTTCTCATAATAGGACCCCTTAGGTAGTCATTAGTGGCACCCTTACAGCAAAGAGAAATGACGACGATATTCTATGTCCCATTGTGTTCCCCCTCATGGCAAGTTATCCTGGGCTTACATTTCATTCACGCACATGACGAGAGCATGTCTTCGTTCTTGCCAAACCCTAACTTGACCATCAAGGTCGTCGGATCTCACCCCGACTAGATCGTTTGGAGCATTATGCGCAGGGCCCTCCAACTACTTCCGGATTTTGACGATCTAATACGCCAATGGGACAGAATCTGGCACGATAACCCTCAAGAGAATATCCAACGACTCTTTCAGTCAACGCCAAGCAGAATAACTGCTTGCATAAGGGCAAAGATGCACAAGAGCGTTATTCACTTGTTGAATTCATGAAGCTTTTTCTCTTTAATAAATCATTCATTTTTGAAATTGTATTCATTTGTTTTTCTGTTGTTGTGGTTGCTGTTGTTGTGGTCTTGAGTCCTGATACCGGTCTGATGCAGCTCTCCATGCCACTATATGCTGTGCAAACTTCTTCATGTCCCAGTACCTACTGCAACCTACATCCTTCTGAATATATTTAGTGTATTCATCTCTTGGTCTACGATTTTTACCCTCCACGCTGCCCTCCAATCCTAAACTGGCGATACCTTGATGCCTCAGAACATGTCCTACCAATCGATTTCTTCTTCTAGTCTAGTTGTGCCACAGATTTCTCTTTTCCCCTATTCTGTTCAATACCTCCTCATTAGAATTGTGATCTACCCATTTATCTTCAGCATTCTTCTGTAACATCACATTTCGGAAGCTTCTATTCTCTTCTTGTCCAAACTATTTATCATCCATGTTTCACTTCCATACATGGTTACACTCCATACAAATACATTCAGAAAGGACTTCCTGACACTGAAATCTATTCTCAATGTTAACAGATTTCTCTGCTTCAGAAACGCTTTCCTTGCCATTGCCAGTCTACATTTTATAACTTCTCTACTTCGACCATCATCAGTTATTTTGCTCCCCAAATAGCAAAACTCATTTACTACTTTAAGTGTCTCATTTCCTAATCTAATTCCCTCAGCTTCACCGGACTTAATTCGACTACATTCCATTATCCTCTTTTTGCTTTTGTTGATGTTCGTCTTATATCCTCATTTCAAGACGCTGTCCATTCCGTTCAACTGCTCTTCCAAGTCCTTTGCTGTCCCTGACAGAATTACAGTGTCATCGGCGAACGTCAAAGGTTTTCTGTACGTCCATCAATTTCCGCCCCATTAACATAATTCCTTCGTGGTGTGCCGTTTTTCGTCTTAGTGGGTGCTTTGCGTTCTTTTGTTGCGGAGTGGAACGAAATTTTACAAAGCGTTATAAAGGCGGATCAGCACAATCATACCGCGTGCTTTTTGGATATTGTTGTTCTGGTGTGGTATTGCTGAGTGAGCTCGCACGTCAGAAGGCTGTAGTAATATTTATAGGGTTGCAACGTCGCTCATGTAAACATCGATGTTGAGACATCGATTTTCATACGGAAAATCATCTACGATAAAAAAAATCGCTCTTAGAACATTTATCGATGTTTCCATTAATTACAGAAATACTGGTGAAGGTCCACAGGGCTTTATTTTCAAGTTGTACGGTAAAAGGACGTAAGATGTGTGGTCGGAGGTATTTCTAAACCTAAAGGTACTTGAAAAAGTCGCCGTTCTCTCCACAAACCTACTTACATCTGATTTTCCTAACGTCAACTTGCATTAGGCTAGTTATTTTTGATTGGAATTAAAATTTCAGCAAAAGAATAACTGCCTAGGCAAAAGTTTGTTACTTATATTCTACAACGAGCTTTTTTATTATTAAATGTAAATGTCTTTCCAACACCCTCTAGCACTGTATTTATACCAATCATGATGTGTTTTTAAAATTAATGAAAGCATTATAATTAGTAACAGTTTGATTATTCAAAATAGAACAACTATAATTTTGAGCGGGGTGAAAATTCGCCCATGCTACCATTTTTGTACTCAAAAGAGATGTTACAACTGAGGGGTAAAAGATAGTGTCAATGCAAGTGGCGAAATATTACTGATTGACGCTGTACTTCACTGTATACTTCATGTGGCTCTTTATGCAGGCTTCCCATTGTATTGGACCTGGTGCTGACGTTTTGTTGTCTTTCTTCGATTCCTTAATCAGCAAAGAAAAATTTTCGTTCAGTACAGATGTTAGCTACATCCACAGATCACTTGGAAGATTCTTGATGGTCAAGCTCTATTGAATAAATATAGTTGGCAAATCAAGACCAAATTCTAAAGGAAATGCATTCCTTTAGATAATTTCACTCCTCGAGGTCACATATATACTGTCAGCTTACATATGCATTAATTCCTTCCTACATTTAGCAAACTGTGAAGTAAACGCACAGGCCAGCATCTGTTGCACGAATAAATCTTGCACATTTGAGTAAATGAGTCGAATTCAATGACTTCCGATTTTTGTATACAGTTTGGGAAATCAGTGGCATACAATGCTTGATTGAAGCTACTAAGACAATTTTCACCTACTTTGGCGAAAAGAATACCCACTGTTGGTCTGTACCAAAAAGAAACATTGCTGTAGGTACTGGTCGTACTTTAGTGCGGAGGGCTTCGTAGTGAATTTATGTTTTATTCCTTCGTACAGTTCCGACCATAGTTGTACCATTATTCAACGTCTTCGACAGGATAGGGAACGGTTATCTACAGCTATGTCTGAACTGGTGCCGTAAATTCCTTTCGGCAGCCTTTTCACCAAGTACTTCGCCGGAGGTTCTGGCCATCTGTTTGACCCTTTTCTTAGGTGCGGTATTCTGTGATCAGTTACTTAGGATGATGTCAGACATGAACACAAGATTCAGATCAAGCATTTCCAGTTTTCTGAGAATATACATCTGGAATTTAAGTCGAAGCTCAAATCCTAAAAGCAGCCCATTAACAGTGCATTCAGTGTGCGAAAAAACTTACCGGAAATCTCGAGTATTTGTCAATGGGTATTTGACTTTTCTGTCTGGTGTCATTCTTATTGAATCTGCAACAATTTGTAATAAATATGAATCTCATTAGTGACATAACTGAATAAACAGGACTTCCCATAAAAATTACCAAAAACATGATTATCATTTCTATCCAGTAGGCCGATGGATGCATCCAACTCTGGTAGCGTGGCGTCATCAGTAAATCTTTGTTTGGAAGAATATCTTTCTCTTTGATAAACCGGTTCTCGGATGGTGTCACGAACAATATCATTCAGAACATTTTCATCAAAGAAGAGACGCCAACATTCCTCTGCACTTTGAACTTTACTACCATCGCCCTGCGGACCTGACATAGCCGTCCCACATATCTTCTCTGAAAGAGTGTTTTGCCGCTCGGAATGTAGTGATGACCAAATTTTACAATTTAACCCCTTTAGGATAGTCTTCTTTGGGATACTGATGATGTCTTCCTTGCATTCCAAGAAGGAATTATCTGTTCCAGATTTTTTTAAATCTGCATTTTCTCAATGTCATTTTCTCCCATTCATATTATTTCCAAGAGTAAGTTCGCTATCACTGTCGCTTCCATCAGTAAAATCATCTTCAACGTCATCCTGTTCACAGGATACTCAAAAATACAAATACAAAACTCATTCGAAAGGTAATAAGGGTGACTTTTCAGACATATGTTTCTTGAACAGACATATTGAAGCAAGTGATACATATGTTTCAGCAATGCCCAAGACCTTACTACTACAAAATGAACGTACTAGGCTGACCAACACGCTAAAGAGGATTGACACCTCCCTAGCGTGAATTTTCATCCATGTTTAAGGGTTGATGTACTTGACAGTATCTCGGACCTTATTTATAAATTCAATGCATTCTTTTACATCCCCAATGGAGTTAGTTAACAGGATGGCCAAAACAAGGGACAATCGTTTTCAGCAAAACGTACCCTTCTTGTCGTCGATAGCAGTGCTGCTATTATCTATGATGGTAGCTGAAACTGTTTCAGTTGAAATAGTCTACTCGGACAAGATATCTGTCATTTTTTTCAATGGTGTTCCGTCTGATAAAAATCCTCTAGTGTTCCGCTGAGGAGTTGAGTCTTGTTTAGGAAGATATAGCTATCCCCGCGAACGATATATTTTGCATTGTTTCTGTCGCAATATTGCAGGTAATGCAATAGCTGTCAGCATTCTTAATGTACGTTTTAAACTTATTGTCATTTCCAGTGCGAGTTGACACCTTGTATAGTGAAGGTACTTTCTTTAGTTGTAACAAATCTTTTCCATGAACAGTGTAAAAGTTTATTACTCATGGTTATGGAATTCTCAATAACTTCAGTGATTTTGATTTTGTTTTTACCTGTGTTGTTATGTTTTTATGTTGTTTATGAGATCCACAATATAAGGTTTGAGGCCAAGCAGTCTGACAACATTGATTAACTAACATAGAAAAGTGAAGTTATGTTTTAAGGGAACCGATTTGGATGTCGGAAAATTGTCATTTAACTACAGGCAATCTATCTATAATTTTTGACTGATTTCTACTGATTACATTCTATAATTGGGTGTTGAGCAACAGACATTCATTAATTTACTAGTGATTCCTTAAATCGATACAATTAAATACGTTCCAATAAATGTATTTCTGGAAATCGTTTCACAGATGTCCGCCTTATTTGGATTTCGAACGTGTTTGCCTGTCAAGATGAATTTTAATTGTTACTTTATCAAACGTTAACGTACCTGATGTTGGACATCAGTAGTCTGTCACTGACACTAATTGATGTATGTACTATATTGTGTTACTTGTCGATTTTAGTTCCAAATATAAGGAGCATTTCTTCCATCTCAGTCACTGTCATTCTCGTAAAATTTCGATATTGTTGAGCATCTCCCACTCCAACCTGTACGGTAAGATTCTTGTGCGGTCCAAAATCATGATGCTATCTAATACATACTTTTATCCAACTTCAAAACGATCGGCTAAATATTTTCGTTGCCACTAAAAGTACTAAAAGAGCTTCGGCAGCCGAACACTCTTCCATCGCAACCTTTGTCATCACATGCAGAACTACGACTGAAATATCTGACTACGATATATGATCTCGCAAAACTCTCAGTCACTTACAGAAAGTACTCGCAAGTAACTATCAGGAAAATTCGCCACTAGTGCAAACAATTCTGCGAGTACTGACTTAGAGTACCAAACTGTCTGAGAGCAAAAAGCTCTCAAGTCTTTCTCAGCCCATAAAATTAATCCCAATCGACGTATGCTAGTACAAAAATCATAGTGGTCAGACTGCTAGGCTAAGATCCATGTTGCACACCCGGCTAGCCGCGGGGTCTAACGCGCTGCTTCCCGAGCTGGAAGGCGTGCTAGTCAGCGGCACGAATCAACCCGGCGGATTAGTGTCGAGGTCTGGTGTCCCTGCCGGCCTGTGGATAGGTTTTAAGGCAGATTTTCCATCTGCCTCAGCGAATGCGGGCTGGTTCCCCTAACTACACGTCAGTTTATATGCCACAGTTTATATTCGAGTTCATGGCGCCCCTCAAACCCGCTACATTGTATCCTCGTATTTTCAGAACACAACAGTTGACGTAGTGACCGCAGAAGCTGCAGCCACGCTCTTAGACTCGTAGCATATCATTTCCAGGTCTATCTCTTGGGCCGGTTGTCAGAACGTGCGACGTTACCTAACGGATATTCTGCTGAGTAGCTTCCCTAAACTGCATTCAAAACGAGGAATCCAATTGCGACAATGAAATAATCTTTAGTAATGTTGGCGATTGATGCCCAAACACCATTTCCACGTACGAATAACCATGATTATTCTACCACACAAAAATTTAGGGTTACACTCGTCTGGTATGAGATGTTCCAGGGGGGGTCCACTGGGTTCCGGGCCGCACAATAACCCTGGGTTCGGTGTGGGGCGGCGGTGGTGTGGGTGGACTGCTGTAGCCTGTTGTGGGGTTGTGAACCACTGAGGGCTACGGCGGGGACGAAACTACTCCATCGTTTAATACAATACAGTACAATATCCAAGTGAAGCCTTTCATGTTGCCAGACGTCGGCCTCCCTTGGCAGTTAATACCTCTCCCACCACATACTTCCGTCCATTACCAAATTAACTTTTCTTTGATAACTGATAGTGTCTCCTATCAACCCATCGCTTCTTTTAGTAAAACTGTACCATAACATATTATTCTCCTTGATTCAGTTTAATACCTCTGCATTGGTTATTCAGTCTACTTACGAAATCAACAGTACACTTCTACAGTGATTCTTATTGAAAAATAATATTCTGTTGTTTACCGTCTGTTTCTAGGTCTAGGGAAACGTGAACAATAAACATTACCTATAGAAATAAAATTGAAGTTCCTTCGTATAGTCTTCAAAAGATTACTGAATATTAGATCAGTTGATCCGATTACGACTTTAAAGGCTGTTTCGTTTACAGAACAAATCGTGTTCTTGACCAAATTAAATGATTTAATGGTTGAAAGGAGAAGTTACAGTGCAAAAACCGCACAGCAACTGTTAAGCGAACACACTCGGCTGGAACGTTTTCCTTTAGTGCCGCTGAGGAGTATTTCTCATTCCTGGAAGCATTCCTTTATTGGTTTCTGGGATCTGACTCCAAGCCACAACTCTGCGCGCAATTTTTGTTTTTCATTTGCCCAGCTTTGATGTATTTAGAGTTCAAGAGAAGCATGAGAGAAGAGAAAATGGGAGAGAGGTAGGGAGAGAGAGAGAGACAGAGAGACAGTGGGAGGGGGTGGGGGTGGAGGAGGGAGGAAGGGAGAGAGAGAGAGTTGGTGCCGCAAGGGCGTGCGGTCTGAGGTGTGGCGGACACGGAGGTGCCCCTAGAATTAATAACGTCGCAGTTTAGGCATTCATTAACATCCTGTTCACGGCGCACCCTTTGTTTCCGGTTTAACAGACCGCGCTACATTACACTGCTAACGGCGCAATTACCTTACAAATGATTCAGCGTCCGGCGCGCCGCCCACAAAGGAGTCCATTAGAGTCGGGATCGTGCCCCGCGGTGCCGGCCGTGGTCGTGGTCGCACTGGCCGTGCTCGTAGCTTGCCAAGTGCGACGGCGCGGCCGCCCCTGCGCGCTGCTCGATCCTCCTCCGTGTATTAACATCCGGCTGCGCTCCGCCCTACATCAAACGGCGGCCCACCACCGCCGCCGCCGCCGCCGGGCGCCTACAAAGAACACCTTCTCCCCGGAAAGGCTCTTTAATTGTGGACCAGAGGGGATTGTTGCACCCAGTGTAACGGCCCAATTGGTTAACAGAGTGCTACTGCACGCAGAAACAGCACAGCTCTGCGGCAGGCTGCGTAGTAGCCGGCGGCACACTGTTAACCCTCCCCTCCCCTCCCCCCCCCCCCTCGCTCTTCCCACTGCTCACACTACCACGCAGAGCTTGGGATTTAAGAAGTGCAAGTTGGGCCGCAACATTATCTGCTCATCGACATATGAAGGGCTTATTTCAATAGTGATGCAAGTCCATTTTTGTTCACTTAGAGATACAGAGTCCTAAAGTTATATGAGCGCTGAAAAATCTGCAGTTGAGGTACCAGAAATATTCAAGCATATGGCTTCTTGCTGGAGATGAACCTTTCATTCTGTTTGTTCGGATCATTAATTTCAGAAGCATTATAGGCAAAAGAGTGGAGGTAATGGACTTGTACCACTATTGAAATAAGCCCTTTATATCTGGAAGGTAATTTTTCTCTTGGGGTAAGTGTTTAAGGGGGATTGGACGTCAAACGGGCCGACTTGGAGCAGGAGAGGCATCACAGGACATTTTAATTTCCACTGTCTATACTTTTACAAATAAATTCATAAAACTTTGTCAGCGTAAGCAGGAAGGACTCAGGATTCACACTCACTGCAGTGGAAGATCGAAAACACAATAAAATAATCTTTTTTTACGTGTGAAGTTTCATCATTCTTTTACTTACTAATGGCTGCACTTGTTGCTATAGGTACACTTTTCTTCATACGTTAGAGAGATTCTTCGATGAATTTTGCATAGCATACAAACCATACATACAGGTGTATGAAACTCTAGACTTTATTTAATTTATAAAAAAACGAATGAGCTGTTATATTTTAAACTTTATGTTTAGAAAAAACACAAATTTTCTAATTAATTACATCAATTTTTACCACAGTTTTTAATAGATTTGTAAAATTCTGGAGTTTCATAGACCTATGAGTATGGTTTGTATGCTGTGCAAAATTCATCGAAGAATCTCTCTCTTACTTATGAAGAAAAGTGTATCTGTACCAACAAATGCTGTGTCATTAGTAAGTGAAAAAAATGATGAAATTTCACATGTAAAAGGAATTTATTTTGTTATGTTTTCGAACTTCCACTGCTGTGAGTGTAAATTCTGTATCCTTCGTGGTCATGCTGACAAAGTTTCATGAATTTATTTGTAAAGGTATAGACAGTGGAAATTAAAATGTCCTGTGATGCCTCTCCTGCTCCAAGTCGGCCCTTTTGACGTCCTACCCCCCTTAAAATAACTGTTATCTTACACGGTTCAAAAACATATCAGTTTTCGAAACCTCGTAATTGTCTCCCAGTGGGTTACAATAGGTTTTTGTCTACAACGGAGTTGATGTGAAATACTATTAATGATGGTGGGTTTGCGATGCGTTGAATTTGCAATTTGCCTAAAACGTATCTGCAAGCTTTCGTCGTTACGGTGCAAACGCGTGGCGCCCTGCGATACCATCTTCGGACTCGGAGGCGCTTCAAACAGCAAGGTGCCGACACATATGTGCGAAAAACGCCACAGCTCGGAAGTTCACGTGAGGTGTAACGTGGGTGAATGATGTTGCATTGTCACCAAATTTGCCCACAACTCTAACCAGCGCTATGGTGGACCTGTCACACGATGGGAAAATGGTCAGAGCTATTTCTTACCCATATCTCACCAGAGTCATTGCACCCAGCGTTGAACCGTTTAAATGGAGAACATCATATGTTTCACTTATTATCCTGAGATGCAGGAGTTGGAACATGAGAGGAATTCGTGGCGACCGCACCATACCAGTCAGAAGACTTTAAAAAAAAATGGATAGGGAGATTTGGAGGTTTCATTAGCGTCCTTTATGCCATTTGCTTAGCGGGATTCCGTATCAACGCTATTGGCGGTATGTCTACAGTGTTTTCCAGGGCCATCTTGATCGCCAATACTGATGTCCAATTTCTCGCTGTTCTCTTTTCTGTTCTCGTTACTTTCATCTTTACTGTTAGTCCATGTACAGCACTCAATACACTGTTCATCCAAATGAACATAAATTGTAATTCTTTTTCACTTTCATTGAGAACAGCGTTGTCATCAGCTTTATCGTCGATATCTTTTCACCTTGAATTTTATCCCCATTCGTAAACCTTTATTTTACTTCCGTCATTGCTTCTTGGATGTATTGATTGTACAGTAGTGGTGAAGGACTACATCTCGTTTCTTATTCTGAGCACTTTGTTCATGGTCTTCCAGCCATATGGAGCGCTCTCGGTTCTTGTACACGTTATATACTACATCTCTTTCTCTATAGCGTACCCTTACTTTTCTCAGAAATTCGAACATCTCGCACCATTATACACTGTCGAAAAATTTTTCTAAATTGTCAAATGGTATGAATGTATCTTTGTTTTCCTTCAGTAGTTCTTCCACTATCAACCGCAAAGTCAGAATTGCCTCCCTGGTTCCATTACCTTTCCTAAAGCCAACTCATCGCCATCTAACAGATCATCGCTTTCCTTTTCCATTCTTGTCAGCACCGTAGATGAATTAGCTGTTAAGTTGATTATGTGATAATTATCGCACTTGTCGGATCTTTATGTCTATGGAATTGTGTGGATGATGTTTTTTTCCGAAAGTTTGATGGTATGTCGCCAGCCTGATACATTCTACACATCAATGCCTTCTGTTGTCACTTCCCCCAACGATTTTAGAAGTTGCAATAGAATGCAATCCATAACTTCTACCTTATTTGATTTTAAATCTTCCTAAGCTCTTCTGAAATCTGATTCCAATTATGTATCTGTTGTGTTCTCCAACAGTTTATTGAACGTAACTTCTTCTACAATACAATAGCTGTCTGTACAATAGATGTAGACGTCCGTCGATCTAGCCGGATATATGGTTCCTCTCGGTCGGCTAGCACTTCGATAGGCGGTGAAGTACAGCGGCTTCGGTGATATCTTCTCGGAGACTCTGCTATAGCGGTTGCCATTAGCATCGGACGAAGACTGGTCTGCTTTCGACCGGCCGGGCCTATATAGTGAGCTGGAGCCAATAAAGACCCGGCGTAGGAATCCGTGACCGGATATGTCGCGGCGACCTCCTATTAATAGACTGGAATCTTTGGTGTGTTTAGCTGATGTCTTCGTCTGTTTGGCTGTTGGTTTGTTTCCCTCATAGCGTGGCAGTTAGGCGGTGCTGCCTGCCAGTTAGGGGAACCCGATGGCAGAGACTACAGTATCCACCACTTGTTTCCTATCAACTCTTGTTCTTTCTTCATCCCACTCACTGAATCGTTCAATATACTGTTTCCACCTATCCACCCCCTCTCTCTGCGTTTAACAATGGGATTTTCGCTGCACTCTTAATTTTATCGTCCTTGATTTTGATTTCACCGAAGGATTTGTTTCTGGATGCTGTGCCAGCGCATCCATCAATCATTTATTTTTCGATTTCTTCACGTTTTTCATGCTGATATTTCGTCTTAGCTTCCCTGCACTTCGTCTTTATTAAATTCGTAAATGACTTGTGTTTCTGCATTCCTGAATTTTCCTGAAAATTTGTGTGCTTCGTGTTTTCATTGATGGACTGAGTATTTCTTCTGTTACTCATTGTTTCTCCCCAGTTACCTTCCTTGTGCATATGGTGTTCATTTCAACTTCTGTGATTGCCCTTTTTAAGGATGGCCGTTCCTCATCAACAGAACTGCCTACTGAACAGTTAATTATCGCTGTATTATCTACAGTCACAAATAACCTGAAGTGCATCTCCAAAGTCGTTAGTATTTCAATACCCCACCTCGATGCCCCTTCATTCTTCCTGCCTAACCTGTTTAACTTCAGCCTACTCTTCATCAGTATTAAATTGTCATCTGTGAGTCTACATCTGCTCCTGGGTAAGCCTTACACTCCTATTTCTTGGGGGACTGATGACCTTCGCAGTTTAGTCCCCCTTAAACATCCCAACCACCACCACCTATTTCTGCTTTCGGAATCTCTGCCTTCCAATGATGTAGTGTAAGTGTAATCTTCATGTATCTCCTGGCACTTTAAGAGTGTACCTCCTCCTCTTGTGATTCTTTAATTCCCTATCAAAATTTGTGGATAAATGTCCTTGATCAAAATCTCTAAAATTCCTTTATTGAGTACTAGTTTCAGCTCATTGACGAGCCCTCTTCATATCGATAAAAAGTATTATTTCAGTGAGAGTGTATCAGCGACTATGCATCACATATCGTGTAATGACGACCTGCTTTAGTGAGTACATGATAAAAAGCTCGATCCAGTTCAACAGATTATGATGGTGTGCACTTCCTGGTGGCTGACGCACAATGAATTAATTAATAATTTTTAGTGATCTAAAAATGGCTCGTCAGTGACCAGAAGCTAGTAATCGGTAAAGAAATTTTACCAAGCTTGACCTAAGATCTTTGCTCACACGTTTTAAAATAGCAGGTCACCTGTCTCCCTATTTGACAATGTCAAATACCAATGAATTCATTGTTACTGACTCAAATTAATTGCAGGACACAATTAGTATTCCTCCTCTCTGGCTCCAACTATCAAGACCATATACTCCTGTAATCTTTTCTCCTACTCCTTCCCCTACAATCTCTTAAAGTCCCCATGAATATTACAGTTTCAACCCCTTTGTGTACTGAAATACCAGTCCAGTATCCTCATATACTTTCACTGTCTCTTCTTCTGATGGCAGAGCACATGCCCGCAAAAGGCAAAGGTCCCGAGTTCAGTCTTGGTCCGCCACACAGTTTTAATCTGCCAGGAAGTTTCATACCAGCGCACACTCCATTGCAGAGTGAAAATCTCATTCTCTTCATCTTCTACTTCCGGCTTTGGCACAAAAGTCGCCAGAGGTACGGGGATGCTGGAGTGGGAGGAGGCTGTGGGGAGGAGCACAGGGAAGCTCATGGCTGCAGACGATACAGATATCAATCATCTCGCTCTCGTCGAATTCTGCTCACACGGCGGTATGGCCACTCCGCTTTCCTGAGGTCTCAGCCCTGTTGCCCGTTAGCCAGTTGTGACAGCAACGGCGGGCACGCTACTCCGGCAGCGAACGCTTCGATGACGGCCACTCACTGGCTTCCGGTGACAAGCGGCACTCGCACCACGCCAACTCGCTCTCCCGGATGCCGCAAGGCGGATGCTGATGGGTGGATGTAACCCGCGGCAGCGGGGATGCGACCCTCCTGCCTCCAGGCGCAAGTCGACCGTGCTGCTGGAAGGGCAGGTGTCTCCAACTGCTGGCTGGCTCCAACTCCCTTCCGAACTAAGAGGGTAGGATCGTGGTTACGCCACAGAATGGAACCGGGTCTTCCGTCGGAAGCTTCAAGTGGCCACCAATGTAGCACAGCACCGTCGTTCAGGAGTGCCGTGACACTAAAGACATTGGTATTACTTGAGTGTCCCTCATTGATACTCGGCACTGCACATACCTTCTGCGAATGTGTCTCTTCAAGTCACGTACTGATATACGTTAGTTTAGCTCCAGTTCGCTGATTTCGATGGCGTTTTGCTAGAAGAGCTACTCGCAGTCCCACTGAGCACGCTGCTTCGACAAGTCTTCCCCCTGTTAGCCCTACATTCTATGCTACTTCCCGTTGCACAAAGTTATAAACAATCCCACGAACGACTGACGGGTACAGCTGCAATTCACTGCTGCAAAATCTCGCTACATCTACCGTAGACGGTGACACTGCTACGTTGATTTCCCCAGTGAGAAGACCCGGTCACCCGGTCGTCCTCTGACTGCCGTTAAATATTTTTAGTAGCACAGGTTTTTCTTAAGCGCAAGCTACCCTGTTGAGTGGACGATTTGCATGGGATTCGGTTAATGAAAAGGGGACATACAATACAAGGTTTATTTCCCCAAAACAATTAATTAATTGTAATGATTACACTACGGTTTACAAATTACAGTGACACAAACAATCAAACTGCTTACAATATGAGGTAATAAAAATGTGAAATGTGAACAGAGAAACTTATTTGTGTCCTTTGAATCACTGCCAAACAAACTTTACAATTTGATACTTTGACAAATAATCGTTGTGCACTAAATTACATACTTTCACCTAATACAGTTAAATTTTAAAAAATGTGAAGCACAAATGTATAATTTACAATTAAATTTTCAGTTGAAGTTACTTCTTCCTATACCATCTTTAAAAGAGTGATAAAATTTTCAACAAGTATCTCAGCTAAAAATGCCCTCAAATCCTTAACACAACAACACGTACATGAGTAAATATATTTACGGCAAGGCCCAACATTAACAGCGCAAAGACAAACAAACTTTCGCCAACATGGGCCGCTTGCCGGTCAAAACATGTTACGACTACAGCAGCGGGCAAACTTACATAGGTAATAACACAGGCCACCTTGAAATCTTGCCCAGAATCAGTTTACATGAAGGAGAAAGAATGGGGCGGTGGGGGGGGAGGGGTAAACACAATAAATACCATACGCAAGTGCACTTGCCAAACCTACGACTAAAAATACAGTATAAAAAGCTCACAGTTGATGACAAATCCGGGATAAGCCCGGCCATATTGCACCTGATAGCTAGTAGCCAAACTAAGGTTGACAGATACCAAGGTCTGACATCATTTTAGGGCTAACTGGCACAACAAATAAAAAAGAGTAAAAGAACAAGCAAATGCCAATGCCGAAAGAATTTAAATATGAATAAGTACAAACGAGGCTAAAGTCAGTTGCTGGCACCTTGGACATTGTCTTAGGCTTAATTGACACTACAAATAAAGGTAAAAGGACAGACAAATGACAACGCCCAGCAATTTAAATAAAATAAGTAAGCACAAGGCCAAAAGCAATTGCTAGCAACTTAACAAGCACACATAAAAATATCAGACTCCTGCCGCATCACAAACGGAACCGGCGCGCGCGCAGTCCCCAGCAAGCCAGAAAACCAACAACACACAGTCCAGCAACCGAGCCAGCCTGACCACAGTAATTTCAACTCAGAATCAGGGCGCGTGAGCACACCGGGTCCACGCAAAACACAAGCTGCTAAATAATTCCCACCAACAGATACGGCCGCCCCCCGGGCGGGAAAACAGGGACGACGACCTGGTACACACCAGCAGAAAACTCGACACCCAGACTCCGGCTAAAACGGAAGTACGCAGAAAATATGAACAAGCTGAAGTAAGGTGAAGTAAGGTAAAACGAACCCCGCCACGCAGACCGGACCGAGCAAACACACACAAAAACTGCCCTGCAGACCTTACAACTCCTGAGTGCGGAAACCCAAGCGATATCGTGGCACCCTTTTCAGAGGCTGAGAACCTCGAGCGATCTCGTGCGGGAATCCATCAGTTGTCCGCTACACCACATCATCAACACAGCACACGGCCCAATGCCCAAATCAACGAGGCCCACCAACAACGAGACTACACCTCCGTGCCGGGGCCGAAGGCAAAAATCCGCCAGCTCGGTGCGTATCCCACTGCCGAGCCGAACGCGCGCGACCTCCCGCGTAAAACGCTCCAGAGGGCAGTAGCCGCCTCAGCGCCTGCGCACGCCGAACCAAACGGAAACAGAAATACAAGTCGCTATCGATAGTGCCAGATACCCAACGCGCCAGAGAAGTAGCACACCTGTTATATGCCTTCTACAAGTGCTCATAATAACATATACTTCCTGGTACTCCAGGCGTTTTGCCTCGCCCATACGCACATGAATCCTAATTTTGTACTGTTAGTTAAACACTAGGCACCAAGAATTGTGTTCTCTCCTCCTCTCATGCCATTACAATCCACTCCACTGGGATTTGCACCATTGATGGTTCGTTCTGTTTGATGGCCTCCCAACTTACAAAACTGAAACCAATATATAACAGAGCCAGGGCCACTATGGCACTCGGTACGATGGCGCTCAGATGGACGCTTACGCACTGCTGTCCTCTGTAACGTGTGACATGCTGCATCAGCTGCTCGACTGAGATGCCCCTCTCTTTGTCGGTGACGAATTGATCCACGGACAGAATTCGATCCGGCTCCTAAGTCTGAATCAGAAAGCTTACATTTCTTTCGGGTAAAAATTCTACCCTTGCCTCCGTCCAATACAGCTATGGCTGTGTGATATTTGTGTGATCCCTGAAACTGACGCTGGGGGATGAAAAGATGGTTGTGTTATGTGTCATGGTGTCCCATTAATCAGTATTTCAGTAATCCTCCTAGATGAAAGCGTATAGCTTCGGGTGAACCCAACCTGTTCATACCAGCTTGCTACTACCACCAGTTCGAAGGTGGAGTAAACCCATTGCAACCCTATTCGCTGTAGAACTCAGTTGGGATTACATTATATCAATCAGGGAAACTGTCTCCTTCTGCCTGGCTAGAAACAGTTGCAGTGCACAAGCATTCGGATTCATGTGTACCACCCTGGATGGACACACAATTATCCTTCCTCTAAGGGAATTTTGAAATTCTGCCTCTATTTGCAGACATCAGCAAAATCCCTCAATTCTCACTTCCATGAACTTCCTCAATGTTCCCCATTTTACTGGATGAGGATGGATGGTATAGCACTGTTATTTCGAGAGCTTTCCTATTAGTGAAAATAGAACCAGATTGAATACTCGTGCTAGGTCAGTCGTCCTTTCACCGATGCATTGTAATAGTAAAATGGTAGGTTTGCTTGCTAGGTTCCATTACCAAAAATTGCCGTGGGGTGCTACTTTCTGAGCTTTACGTAATCCCAGCAAGTAAATCCTGAGAGTAACAAATTAGTATTCAGCTGCCCACGTAAGGCGTGATACTAAACTTCCTGCAGGATCGTCGTTATTACCTGCATTTCCAACACAGTCAGCAGCACCTCACAGTCTCGTCAACATAATCTGGGTATTCCGCACTTCCGTTCCTCCCTATAAGTCCCCTAGATTTCGGTTCACAACGTCCTCCGATGTTTTAGCACAATTCACCACCATTCACGCCAACTTATGATGGAACCGCGTGTTGTTCAGAACTCCTCCTTGCAAAAGTTCTATGTGTGGTGTGTGCCACGAATCCGTTGCTTTACTCTTCTCTGTCAATTTCTCTACCTTTTCCACCGTGCCATTGAGTTCTATAACATCGCTTTCGTTTACCGTTCCACACATTGCCTTCAATAATTTTACCACCTGCATTCAACTAATCCCTCTTTCGCCTCGCATGCAGTATAGCTTCCACCATCTGTCCCATACGTTCCCGTAGCATACCATACGCGTGATGCTGGTTGGTTGTTTGGGTGATTTGGTGGAGGGGGCCAAATAGCGAGATCATTGGTCCTATGGGATTAGGGAAGAATGAGGAAGGAAGACATGTGTGCTCATCAAAGAACCATGCCGACATCTGCCTGAACTGATTTAGGGAAATCACGGGAAATCTAAATCAGGATGCTCGGACCTGTGTTTGAACCATCATCTTTCCGAATGCGCGTCCAGTGCACTAACCACTGCGCCACCTTGCTCAGTATGCCTGATACAATTTTTCATTTCCCCTGCCCTAATGGCTCCTGTGCTTTCTAATCCCCGTTTAAGCTCATGAGATCTTTCCTCCAATCTGCTATCTTCATTCCACATGTCCCATGCGTTCAGTATTAATAGTAAAACCTACTGGTGTCTCGTCACCACAAAATTCACCAACACAGTTCAGTACTCTTCCGTGCAAGTGCTGGACCTGCAAGGTGTCTACCCCGACGAGGATGACGAAATGCACCATCCAAGATTCCCATTTCTGGTAACCCAAGGGCAGGAATCACCATCACCTTTATTGCCTTTTTAAAATCTGCTGCCCCTAGTGAGATCTATAATACACACAAAATAAAAGAACATAACTAAATTTTTAGAAATTATAACAGTCATTTATTACTAACTAATAGGAAAAAAAATACACACACTTCCTACTACTTTCTGTTTTTCCTCCGCTCTACCTTTTCCTTCTTCCTTTTTTTTTTGCCTTGCGAAATAGATTATATTCCATCTGGACAATCCTTAAATGGCAGCAGACGCCCAGTGTGTCAGTTGTCGTTCTTGTGGCCAACTGAAGCATAACATGGTCATGTGAGGTCGTTTCCACTACCTAATATTTCCCTTCATACTTGATGATGAGTTTCTTGCTCTCCCCTTTCGGTATATATGGGATGGACAGCATCACCCATTGCTCCACCCTGCACTGTGGCAAACCTACCATTAGCCTCACTGCCTCCTCCCGCTTTTCCAGACCTCCTGTATTTACAGCTTGCACTCGTTCGTTTGCATACCTCACGAACTGTTCTCGAGAAGTCACGAACTTATTCCCCACTGCTTCCCCTTCCTACCTTTAGCAAGTCCAATGAAGCTGGCACACTCCATCCGCATACTATCTCATGTGGAGACAACCAGGTATTCATGTGAACTTCTGAGTTGCAAGTGCAGTCCTGGTGATGTGAATTTATTTAGTAAACCAGCATTTTACGAATCGTTCTGAGCACACGTTCTGTCCTCCCATTTGCCTCCGGATCCTGTGCCATAATTTCTCGCTTCTTTATGTTCAGCAACTGACAAATTTACTTCAATAGATCTGACTTAAAATTGGTACCCTGGTTGGTAACTATCAATGTGGATGAATCAAACTTCAGAATCATTGTTCACCAACCCCTGCGCACAGTCGTCACATGCTGATTCGACATGGCTACAATTTCTCTGTATCTCGGAAAATTGTCTACTATCGTCAGAACGAATCTGTTCGCTGCTGGTATCATGACGTCAGTTCCCATTATAGAAAATGGGTTTGACGCTTCTGACAATCCCCACAGTTGTATCTCCTTCCGACTCAACTCAACCCCCCTGCGCACACTTTATACAACGTCTCATATACTAATCTAAGTTATTCTTCCTTCCCTTCTGAGTCATGCTGGCTCGCTTCGGTTCTTCGTTCGACCTACTAGCGGCGAGTAACCGTAGCGCCAGGGAGAGAGATGAGCGGAAGTCGGGGAGCCCTCCAGGTGTTCAGCATGCTTTGCTTTCTGTGTCTTGGCAAGCTTATTATTTTCCGTTGGGTACAGTTCATTGGCTAATCGCCTGTATGCCTCTCCAGGGCTATTCACGTGTCACTTACGTGACCTGATCTTGTCGACTTGCTTGTATCGCCGATGCAAGACTTTGGTATGTAAACCTTGTGGTGTTGATTCTGTGGGTCTCTCTGCCACTACATAGTCGAGTATTGCTCCGGCCTCCATTGCTCTGAGTTGACTTACTGCCTTGTTAGCGGCTTAGTGTATAATTTTACTAATGTCTCATTAATGTATGATTGATATCTGATAAAGTATGTTGAAAGCAGCCTATTTTTTTGGCTTTTCTAAAAAAAGAGGTTAAGGGACCAAACAACGAGGTCATCGGTCCCGAGCGCAGCATAGCTTTCAGGTTGTGTTGTCGAAGGGCTTGCTCATTTCAATTATTGGTTTAAATACTTCATAAGTTTAAACTGTTCTTCTAGAGACGTTAAAATGTTACCTTATTTAAATTCTCTCTTTATTATGGTCATTACATGTTTTTAATGATGTATGTTATTAAATTATGTTTTAGATGTGCTGGTGCGCACTAGATATGCATGTATGTTCACATGTCAATCATGTCACTGTACTTGTATTGTTTAAGTTAAGCTCGATGGTGTGGGCTTCCTGCCCATGCCATTGTCCTTCCAGTTTTCACTTTCAGTATTCTTACACGAGTTCAGGACTTTCAGGCACGTCTTTACGTAAATTTAATATATACATTTTGTCTATTTATTGAATTGTTTGTTATTTTCCTATAGAAGCTCTGGTAATTTGATGCTACTAAGGGTTGGAGGCAAATAAGAATGGGCGTTTCGTTATGTTATTTCGCTCGCACCCTCCTTCTATTGAATATCGATGTTTTTGGGGTCAAGTGATTTCATTTATGTTCCTTTCACATTTATATTTATTCTTCAGGCAGAACTAATTGAGGCTTCCTGTCTCTTGTTGTGGTGCTGGCCGTTGTGTACTTGCGCGAGGCGGGCGATGGAAGCGAGTGGCAGTGAAGTGCAGCTTGTGTTGACTCGCTGTGGCATGGCTGCGCCAGTGTGACGGTTTGTTTCTAGCCTCGCTTCCTGCGTCTTGGACAGTTCTCCGCCGATATATCTAAGGTCAGTTTCTTGCCTTATTTGATCCTAAATTGGTGATTACTTCAGTTACTTCGGGGGGTGGGGAGTGCCCCTTCTCGGAGCAATTCTATAACTGCCTTCAGAGCAAGCTTTGGTCTTAACGGGAGAATGTTTCATGCTTATATTTTTAAAAGCTTCTTATTTTACATACATTGTAATTGTTTTTCTTTTGTAACCCAGACCAACCTAATATCTTATTGTAACTGATTGTGGTCCACCGCTCGTGGTCTCGCGGTAGAGTTCTCGCTTCCGAAGCATAGGGTCCTAGGTTCGATTCCCGGCGTGCTCAGGGATTTTCATCTACCCCGAGATGACTGGATGCTGTTGTGTCGCCTTCATCATCATCATTCACCCGAATATGGTCGGGGCACAGCAACGGCAAACCACCTCAATCAGGACCTTGTCTAGTACAGCGGTGCAGGTCTCCCGCATTGTTCCACTATACTCTATCAGGAAACATATGACTTCATTTCCACTTGGTTATGGTTCCTTATCAATTATTTCAGTGTCAGAATAAACTGAATTACTCATTGAAGTTCTAGTGATGGTCAAGAATTGCTTTTTGACCTTCTGTATCTATTCTGAGCGCTTATCCATTTACTCGTAACGATATTTCTTTAATGGTATTTTACTCGCCGCTTGATAAAACCATTAAACACTTTAACTATTGTGAAACTAGAGCTTTCCTTAAATCCATTTGCTAGTCCTATACTGCTATTGTTCTGCAATTTCTACACGTATAACTACACTGCCTTGTAACAACCTTTATTTAGTGTGTTTATTAACTGTTTAAGGGTTGTCTCTTTATCTGACAGCAAGTTTGCAGATATATGTGGAAGAGCTTTTCCCAAGCTCAGAGCGTATTACAGCTGATCGTGTGCATCGAACTTCATGCCGACGCCTTACAGATCTCTCACATCGTTATACTTAGTTTGTTGTACTTCTTAGCTCGTAGATTCTTAAGTAATGTATTTGCCGAGTTTCTGCATACTCAGGATACCTTAGATGACCTGAGAAGCTGCATAATAGAAAAGAAGTTACCCCACAAATCCGTAACGAGTTATCAAGTGTGCATTACTGGCGCGTGCAAGTTGCTACTGAGCATTAAAGTATTGAACGTGTCCAAACTGCGGTTGTCACCTTGCAGATAACAATTAAGAAAGAGGATATTATTCTGTTTTGGAGGGAGTGGTATCGGAAGACCCCATACATGTTGTTTTCGGCTGTAAACCCACCACCTTAATCGAACTGAATGAGTTAGTGACTTCAATGGAAACAGATTTGCTGACGAACAACAAGATCAGGGGAAATCAATTGCATGCCCACATCGTCTGCAAATTGGCAGCCCGATGAAGTTTATTTTCGGTGCGGTGCTGGGGCCCATTTCACGCATGAATGTCCGTTTCGGCGTCCTCCAAGATCTAATAGCTGACGCCGATGGAGATGTGCTGAGCCCCTTTCGGGTAAGCCTCTGAGAGGTTGCGCGTGCATCATTGCCGTTAGGATTCCCCCCCCCCCCCCCCTCCCTCATTCGTTTCGTATGCGCTCGTCTAAAGCTGGAGCCCGTTTCCGCTCTGTTAGATTCTGACAGTGCGATCTCTTTGCTCGATTACAACTGGCATTTCGAGTTTAGGAATGTGTGTGAAATTCCTTCCTTACGGTATTCTTCTCAGAGATTTCGGGCCACCAATGAACAGGAGTTGCCTCTGGTGAGAGATGGCCTATTTCTGGTTTTTTGGCCGAGTAAATGGTTTTATGTTAAGAACCTATACATTATCTAGCTTATGGGGTCTGACTTCATTTGGCGAACCGGCTTAGTGCTTGATTTCGGTGACGACACTTTCTTCTTTAAGTTTCGCCCATCCTTTTATTAATGTCGTTTTAACGGTAATGTTAACCTCTTGAGATAGGGCAGCCGGCTGGATTGGCCGTGCGGTTCTAGGCGCTACAGTCTGGAGCCGAGTGACCGCTACGGTCGCAGGTTCGAATCCTGCCTCAGGCATGGATGTGTGTGATGTCCTTAGGTTACTTAGGTTTAATTACTTCTAAGTTCTAGGCGACTGATGACCTCAGAAGTTAAGTCGCATAGTGCTCACAGCCATTTGATTTTTTGAGATAGGGCATTCTGAATTTTACGTCAGCCATTTAAAGGTGGGAGAGAGTCAACGCTTGCTAAGCATATTAAGTCAGTTCCCTGATGTTCTAACTAATAAGCTATGGGTAAAGAATCTCGTTCACTATAAGATCAATCTGGCTGATGACATTCCGTCCGTCAAGCTCCTTATTGGCTGTCCACTCCTAAGATGAGGGTGTTACTCCAGAAAATTGATTATATGCTTCGTGATGGTGTCATTAGGCCGTCCGCTTCATCTCAAGCATCGCTGATGTTTTTAGTACCCAAAGAACAAATTATAGGCCTATTGTTGATTATATAGAGCACTTAATAACAATGTTATTTAGGAGTCAGTACCTCATCCTGGTCTTCATAATTCTTTCACTTGGTTTTTTGGGGCCTCTTACTTTACTGTGCTGCACGTGAATCAAGCCTACTACCAGACATCTTTAACTGAGTATTTCAAGCGTGTTACTGCCTTTTGTACGCACTGGAACCCCTGTGAGGTTCGTAGTTCCTTTGGAATTGTTGGCTGGTGCCACTGCTATTTCTCGTCTTGGATATTTAAAACTCAGCTGCGTTTAGAACTACCTTCACGATGTCATTTGTATAGACGTTCCTTTGACGAACATGCGGGTCGTCTTTGGCGGGTGTTCTCAGGATGAGATGGGTCGGGTTGACCATTAAGTCGTCCAGGGTCACCCTCGCTAGAAGCCAGATTTTTCTTTTTGGAACATTCGGTGTCTATGGATGGGCTAAAACTTAATCGCAAAGCCACTGCAGGTTTAATGAAATTTCCAGCTCCTATCAGTACGAAGGGTGTCGGCAGATTTATTGACATGGTCAATTATTTTACTATATTCGTTCCTATTTTGCCCAGATTGCGGCCTCTCTCAGTAATCTTCGTAAGAAATGGGAGATCTTCTTTTGGGGGACAGCCAGCAGGTTGCGTTCGAGGCAATTAAGACTGTTTTGAGTAATCCCCAGGTGTTGGCCACTCCTGATTTCGGTAAGAAATTTATCGTTCAAACAATGCATCCAGCGCCAAGATTTCGGCAGAACTTTCCAGGAGATTTTAGGGGAGCGGCTTCCTCTTCCTTAAGTCTCAACAAAATTGTCTAGGTTAGAGTTCAAGAATTCGGTTTATGAGTATGAAATCCTGATCGTATTCTTTGTCCTCGAAAAATTCAAGTTTTATCTTCAATCTACAGAGTTTGACCTGGAGACTGACAATCAGGCGTTAAGTAGGGTCTTAGCACGTTCTAGGTTCAAATGGCTCTGAGCACTATGGAACTTAACATCTGTGGTCATCAGTCCCCTAGAACTTAGAACTACTTAAACCTAACTAATCTAAGGACGTAACACACATCCATGCCCGAGGCAGGATTCGAACCTGCGACCGTAGCAGTCGTGCGGTTCTGGACTGAGCGCCTGAACCGCTAGACCACCGCGGCCGGCCACGTTCTAGGAAGACTGTGAGGATCGCCAAGTGTGTGGTTGCTTGTCCACCTTTGTTTCTCGCAGTGATGTATTAGAGGTTCCGGTAACTTAGTCACTCGTGCTCTTAGTCGCATGTTTAAAGACGGTGGTGAGTTTGTCCCTCAATACTGTTCTTCCTCTGGTGCCCTGCACGTAGCATCCTTGCTGAGGACCCCCGCTTTTCGTAGATCTTAAGTCTAAGCGAGATAACGACCCAAACTTATCTCTTATTAGCTGTAGCAGCACCATCGTTTAGGATAGGGAAAGTTAGTTTTGTGCGATATTCGGAGCACGAGTTACAGCCAGGTGCGGGCCAGATTGCAGTAAGTTACGCATACTAGCAATTGCGAAGGCAAGTAGAGGCCACAGGGGCGTAGAACTGCCGGAGAGGGCGCACACAGCAGTTTCCATGGAGCAAGTCACAGGCAGAAGAGGGCCACTGGCCAACCTACGTGTTATGGATTCATGACGTGAATTAATAGTGTAAGTGTAGACCACGTGTCGCTGGAATTAAAAGAAATGTTGTCGACAGAAATTGAGAGATCTATACCAAATAAATTAATAAACGACGGAGCCGATCACCTTGGTACACAAAACAGGTCCGAATTGTCGCAGAAACAACGAAAAAGGCACGCAAAATTTAAAAGAACAAAAAATCATCAAGATTTTGAGTCTTTTACACAAGCGGGAAGTTTAGCGCGGACATCAATGCTTATAACAGTTTCCACAACGAAAGTTTGTCTCGAAACCTGGCAGAAAATCCAAAGAGATTCTGGTCGCATGTATAGTATGATAATGCAAGAAACAGGCAATGTCTTCTCTGCACGCTATCAGTAGACATACTATCGATGAGAGTGCTGCTAAAGCAGAGTTGCTAAACACAGCCTTCCGAAATTCCTTAACCAAAGAAGACGAAGTAGATATTGCTGGATTCGAATCAAGAACAACATGAGTAACGTGGAAGAAGATATCCTAGGAGTAGTGAAGCAACTGAAATCACTTAATAAAAGCAAGTCTTAGTTCCACACTGTACTCCAGTTATCTCCTTTCAGGGTATGCTGAGGCACACGTACTGCTACATACTTAACGAGCACACACTACCGCTCGCTCGACGGCACTTCTGTACCCAAAGACTGCAAAACAGCACTGGGCACACCAACAATCAAGAAAGGCAATATGAGTAATCCAGCAAATTACAGGCCCATATCATTACGGTCCATCTGCAGCAGGATTTTGGAACATATATTGTGTTCGAACATTGTGAATTACCTCGAAGAGAACAGTTTATTGAGAAACTGTCAACATGGATTTAGAAAACATCATTCTTGTGAATCTGAACCAGCTCTTTGCTCACAAGTAGTGCCGAGAGCTGTTGACAACGGATTTAAAATTTATTCCTCATTTCTAGATTTCCTTAAGGCTTTTGACACTGTACCTCACAATCTGCTTGCAGCCAAACTGTGTGCTTATGGAATATCGTCTCAGTTATGTAACCGGATTCGTGATTTTCTGTCAGAGGTCACAATTCGCAGTTACTTAAGGAAAGTAAACCAATGAAACAGAAGTAATTTCTGGCGTTCTCCAAGGTAGTGTTATAGACCACCTGCTGTTCCTTACCTACATAAACGATTTGGGAGTCAATATGAGCAGCCTGTTAGGTTGCTTGCAGATGATGCTATCGTTTATCGTCCATTTACCAGAAGATAAAAATAATTGCAAAACTATTTAGAAAAGATATCTGTGTGGTGCGAAAATTTGCAGTTGACCGTAACTAACGATAAATGTAAGGTAATCCACCTGAGTGCTAAAAAGAACCCGTTAAACTTGAGTTACACGATAAATCAGTCAAATCTAAAGGCCGTAAATTCAACTAAAAACCTAGGAATTACAATAACCCACAACTTCAGTTGGAAAGAACAAACAGAAGATGATGTGATTTATTGCGTTTTACTGGCAGAATCTTAAAAATGCAACAGGTCTACTGGAGAGACTGTGTACACTACGCTTGTCCGTCTTCTTTGGAAGTACTGCTGCACGGTGTTGGATCCTTACCAGACACGGTTAACTGAGTACACAGAGAAAGTTCAATGAAGAGAAGCGCGGTTTGTATTATCGAGAAATAAGGAATACGTTACGGACATGACACAGGATTTCGGGCGGACATCATCAAAACAAATGCGTTTCTTACTGCGCCGGTATCTTCTCACGACATTTCAAAACCAACTTTCTCTTCCGAATGCGAAAATATTTTATTGACGCCGACCTACATAATGAGAAATAATAAAATAAGGGAAATCAGGTTTCGCATGGAAAGATGTTCACTTTTTCCATGCGCTGTACAAGAGTCGAATAATAGGATACTAATGTGAAGGTAGTTTGATGAAGCCTCTTCCAAGCAGAGTATACATTTGTATGTAGACTTCTGGGAGAAAGTTGTGTACAGTCGATAAGCGTAGAAAATACATGTTGTTAATAACTTCAAGAGACCCATGCATATACACTATACGTACAAATCTTGACTATTTGCTTGAACTGCGAGACATTATGTTGCTGGCAGCTGTACGTCAGAGCTACATACTATGGCGTCATAAATTATTTACTCAATCAGAGTGTAAATACGAGGCAACTGTAAGAATTTACAAATGCCCAGCATTTATCCAGTGCCAAAGTCTACAATGGTTAACTATCTTAAGCAGAAAACCGGTAGAAGCAGTATAGACAGAGGCATACCCGTGTATGCTACTGCTCCTTCAGGGTTGTGTGTGATTCAGTCTGAATTTATCACCTATAACCCTCTAGTAGGCGCTCCTATGTATAAAGTGCGCCATCCACAAATAACCTTACCTTGTTTTATTTCATTGTTGTATTACAATTGAAAGCTCACACGCATTCCTTCAATACTGCCTCAGCTAACACAGTGCTAAGTTGTACTATCATACGTGCAATTGAACAGCAGTAATATGCAATAAACAGCGAGAAAAGTGAGGAAAAAAATAAAGATCCGTTTAAGGAAGTGACCTAGGTTTCATGTTAATGGCAAAATCCCACAATGAGGCAGCTGTGTGCGAAATAACTAGCAATCGAATAAATTCTACTGCTACTGCGCTGTTAAATGCTTGGAGTGGTTCATTACTTTTGTGTAAAGCTTGTGCGCAGCGACAGAGTGATATAATGAAAGGTTATTTCATTATTGTTTAATTCAACAGTGATTTAGCTCGTATAATGTAATTTTGATAATTTGGCTCTCATAATGTAATTTCAATTGATTATCGTTTACTTAAACTAAGATTAGATTTTGCTTATACATTTTTACCCTGATAACATTAAGACAGCTGTTCCATAGAAGTGTACAAAGTACACCTCAGGCCCACTTGAGTTACAAAAATCTGTGCACCCGCTCAAGGTGTAGAAACTAATTACAGGTAAAATATTGCAAAATAGAGAGACAATGGAATGTATATCAATAAAATATCCTAAGTAATTTTTCATATTGCCCTCCAACCCCATCCACCAGTCTAATGTTTTGTAACTCACCGGACATGGCCGAGTTTGCCCTAATAAGAAGAATGTTAAACCATGTTATACGAAATATTGCCACATACCACGGATTATCTACTCCTGCGTTACTCCCTCTACTAAGATATACTGAACTGTGGAGCCACATGCTCTTGCGCTCCAAGGAGTATTGTAATTTGCAGTGGCACAGCGGCTAATATTCGCCATGAGGCAGGCTGGCAGGGAAGGCCACCCCAACCATTCCACTGGCTGACAGGTAAGCACTGCCCCACCAGCCTCCCGACACAGTCACCCCCAAACCTTTGAATCTTGATGGCCACCACCCTAACCTACGACCATTGCACAAGCTGGATGAGGTTACAGCAGCATCATATGCTGCCAAGGAGGAGATAATACTTGCGCCGCTTCCTTCCTCTAGCAGCAGTCAGCATTCAAATGTGAATTAATAGTTAATAAGTACCTGTAGTAGCCATAGCTATGACGGTAAGGTGCTTGAGTCACGAATAGAAAAATAATCCCACTGACGTGCTGTCCACACACACAAAATATTTTTTGAAAATTGTATTTGCTGCAGCTAATATTATATAAATGTACTTCATTCATCCAGTCATGTTGGAAGTCTCAAGTGGTAACCCTCTCACAATGCATAATATTACACCCTCTCGTGAGGAAATGTTTCTCGACATGAAATAAACATTATTTAACTTGACATACAGGCATAATATCGGTAGCAGTGAATGCATCAATATGGGAATGATGTTGAATCATGAGTTCTGCCCAATGATAGTTTCCGAAAATCAACAATATAGTGATACAGACATGTTTTCTACAGACGAATGGATACATCTATGAAAGACATCTATGCAAACTGCCCTTCTGTTCCAAATGAATGCTAACTATACATCAGCAATACTCAGTATTCATATCATCACTGCAGGGGACATTACGCAAACAATGAAACTGTATAATGAGACAGTCTGCCCATCTACAAGACAATCAATTTAAAAATCTTATCTGTGCAAGTTACTTGATCCAGTATGTTCTAGACTGTCAGCTAATCTGGTAAGTGCATGTCTATCGAGTCTAAGGAGAATATAGAACAAAATGTGTCAGTCAGCGTGTAGAACTATCCATCCAAGGGGAAAAAAGCATCACTCAGATTTACTATTCATGTTGTGTATAAAAGTTAATATGTATGAACCAGCAGTGCCACATGTAGGCACAATACTCCACTCACATTTAAGCATTTTAATATATCCTACTAAACGGAACTGTTCACAAGTAAAAACGGTAAGAGCTATATAATAATCATTTTGACTTTCTGCTCTTGAATTCGTCATGTTGTCAGTTAAGAGTATTGGACATAAGGTCCGCTTTTTATTGTTGGGTCACATGAAGAAACAGTATTTTTAATAACAAGTGAACCTTCTATCCATAAATAGTAAGAGCTACATCAGTGCTCACCATAAAATCCCCTGTATTCCAATGTACATGCATACTGTAGACAGGAAATACATTCCACTACAGGATAAGGTGCTGAAGAGAGCCACGTATAGCGGTGTCAACCCATCAAACACCTGCAACAGCACATCTTGCTCTGTGGCCGGCAGTAAATTTAATGTGGTAGTGTTTCAAATAGTGCCACCATCGGCAGGAGAGCAGCAAACGAGAAAGCAAGAAGTGGGCATATGTACCACACAATCTTATTTTATTATTTGGTCACTATCTCTTGTATCTAAGTGGCACTACTGAAGCACCTTAATACATTTCCACCACTGGCAGCTTTATAAAAACAGATGTACATGGCACTCTTACTAGGCCCAATCTTGCTGCCTCATGGGTGAGCCAGCCCTTATGTAGACACTCACTAAATGACACAGAATTAGAAGAGCTAATGGAGCTACACGATACTATTCCATAACTATGAACACGAGAATTTTGTGAGTGTCATTTGTCTCCCTCTGTCCCCCCGTCCCTCTCTCTCTCCCTCTCTCCCTCCCTCTCTCCCTGTATATGTGAACACTAGTAAAATTATGTAACATAATGCTTTTTCTTTGTTGCAGAATTTTTCAATGAGGTATCAGCCACTGGAATGGAAGGTACACCTGCCACACTGTCTGCAGCAAAATATGGAGGTGAGTAAACAAAGAATATGAGCCATTTTATCTCTGTCTGTCTGTCTGTCTGTGTGTGTGTGTGTGTGCGTGTGTGTGTGTGTGTGTGTGTATGTGCATGTTGATACATGCAAAGCATATTTTTTTCATAGATAGCTGGAGTTGATCTGGTTCTTAATGTGAGTCTCCAGGCCCCTTAAAACATAAGCAATGTATATAACGTTACCGATGCTTTCTAAGAGTACTGGGTATGATCTTAGAAACATATAGTGAAGTTGATCAGGTGCCTAAGATGACCTCCCATGACCCTCAAAAATGTAAATTATGTTTAAGAAATGTTATCAGTTTTTGAATTCTGTAGGAGACCTGGACAAGATCTTAGGGATGTGTAGTAGGGTGGACGACTAAATCTCCATACAGGAGTGAGATCCTGTCATATGTATGTAATTTACTTTTTCTCGGTATAGAATTTATTATTTTGTGCATTACTTATGATATGTGTATCTTTTTATCTTCCAGCTGCTGTTGGTGACACACCTCCTTTTATTGAGATTGAATGCTGATACTGAACTGGATAAAATACTGGATCCAAATAATATCACACAGATCACACTGAGATCGACCCTTATGTTGAGTTGGATGAAATATGAGTACCCATTAATCCAAATGACACTGCACATGCTCACATTGATACTGACGCTGATTTTAACAAAAACATTAAAATGAAGCTATATGCTACCAGAGATCTTTTCTAGTCTCAAGCATCTACTATATGTACGTGCAGACTGAGAAAATGAATGAAAATTTGTGTCAAGGCTGAGATCTGAACGCAGATCTCCTACTCTCTATGCAGGAATGGGAATTTGGAATGAGATGGGATGAGATAGGCTAGTCTGTGCAGTTACACAAATCCACTGTGCTAGCAATGGTGGTGCATGAGCCTAGTGAGCAGGAGACAGATTTAAATCACAACCTTGGTACGATTTTCATTCGACACTTCAATCTGCATCTTTACGTCGTTCTGTTTAGGACTTGAATAAATCTCTGAGTCCATATATATTCTTTTGATTGAAGCATCTATGCCTGTGTTTCACGCAGGTTCCCTCATTTAATTGGAATCTGAGATGATGCTCCAAAACAGTTGGAGGGCCTCTGTAGTGTTGTTTGAGTTTAGGGGGAATACAAAGGGCGCTGAGACGTGAATGGGAATTTTCATTCAGGAGGAATCTGTGCTAAGGTAGTCCATGCAGCTGTGAAAAACAACTGTGCCAGGATGGCACAGTGGTCAGCGTATCTGACTAGTGAGCGGTAGAGCCAGGTTCGTATTCCAGTCATGGTATAAATTTTCATTCATCACTTCAGTTAGTAGAATATTAGAAGCCAGTATTCCGATCACTGCTGAGGATGATGGACTGCTGAAATCCCTATGTGGCTATTCCAATGCCGATACTTCTCCATGTAAGTATCGGGAACTGTTCTGCGTATGTCTCACACAGACACAGCATTGCAAACTAGTAAATTCCAGCATTTGTCGTATGAATCTGAAAAATTATTGCGTACCCTTTTCACACAGAGTGACCATCAGTTCTCAGATAAAGTAAAAGCAAATAAAGTGAAATCTGAACGCACAAACATATGTGTCAATTTGCAATAGATAAATTGGGTTATATGAAGTCAAATACATACCAAGACTAAGTTCAGTGGACTAATATAACCATGTGCAAAATGTAAAATCAAGAAAAGGTGTTCATAGTGAAGAACGTTCCAACTAGCAGGTAAGTTCAAACTAAGCCAGCTGCTTACAAAAATAATGCAGATAAGCTCCATGGTGGACATCATCAGTGCCCTCTTTATTGAATACATTTACGATATAGCGTGCATGTTTGTACAGTAAAAGACCATAGGTTGTACAGAGCTTCATAGTAAATAAAATACGAAAGTATAGAGTGGAAAATACAAGTACTTGTTGTGTGGTCGTGGTGTAAAATTTTCGTAATATAATACAATCCCACAGGCGTGACACTTATCAGTGTCCCTTCTTCCTTTGCAGGATTGATGGAAATTTCTGGTGATGGGCTTGCACCAACACCATCCAAGAGGCAGTTGTCATTATCATAAGCGAGACTGTAGATTGCAACATCCTAAGGGGCGACTGCACTGGTATTGTACGTGGGCCTGTCGACATGATGATCATTCGGGTATAGACTGACAACACCAACATGTTTGCCATGCTCTGTGCCACATCTAGTGCACCCTGGGCCCTTTTTTGTTGTGGACCTGGCAGCAGATTACAATCCAACCCTCTTAATGACCACCAGGTGAATCATGTGCCTACACTGGACAGCACTGGGGCCGCTGGCTTTTTGGGTATCACATCTTGCATGGATGTGTAGATAATCCTAATGAAAATTACTGATACCCTAATAGTTTTCTTAACACATGATAGCCGATGTCGGATAGCGAGCATCCCAGAAACGTCAAGGACCCTCTTTATCCCACCAATAAGTGATGCAGCGTTCTATGCTGTGAACGCATGCATCTACTGAAAGAAGGTAGTAACGGTGTTGAAGTAAGCAATCCAATGTCTTCAATCTAGGTGAAAATGGTGTGATGTCACAGGGTAAGCCAACTGCAGAATGATTCAGAACTTTTACCAACAGTATCACACTGGGCCATTTTTATGAAATGCGGGAAAGGGGTCTGGTAAGGCATTCAGCCATGTATTCTGTCTCTGTGCACTTGCATGCCCATGGTCCAGTAATTGAAAGTCCAGTTTTGTCCCTCTTCCAATAGATGTTGCTGCTAAATTGTTTGTATTAATATCCAAAATACTGCTTAGGAGCATGAATTTTGCATTGCATGCTCGCTTCTGGTGTGTAATAGAAATTGTATCTCTGATCCTGAGCGTACGACCAAGTATGAAACATCTAATGTGTGCATCATAACTACATTGGCGTCTCATTGCAAATGAAACATCAGAACCTGAGAAAATTTGAAAGGCTGAATGCAAACTCTTCAGTTCCTGTTGAGGTTGTGCAGGTAAATGAAAAGCAAGTCAGAAGAAGACGAAGAGCACACAGTGCAGAACACAAAAAGTATAGAGTAGGTGGGCCCTTTTATTTTTCAAAAATAGCCCGTCAGTGTCCGAGACACGTAGATTTGTTGCTGTCTTTGGACATGCGATGCAACACTACCATTAGATAAAAGCTATGTACCGCTTACTTTCCACTGAAATGAATGATTTATTTACATATATTAAGTACTCGTATTTTGAAAAGCATCGGATTGATTCCACTAACCAGTGACTGATACATGTCGACATGAATACTAGGCAAAAAAGTTCTCGAAGTTCAATATTGTCCTCACCAGAAGCAGTGTCCCTTCGTCGTTTACACAGGTTTTGAGTGCCTACAAGCTCCTGTGGTGCATTGTGAACGATACCAAATGCGTCCCATACTACAAGCAGAGAACAGCGCTTACCCTATGCACCTGTGTATCAGTTTGTATGCCAGTCTTGTCTTGTATTCTAGCCTTAAGCAATTCAAATCATGTGTTTGTTATTATCCTGTTAGATGGTTGCTCGCTGAGCTCAAGAATTTGCACACAGTATTGACCGGATTTACTGTAACACCATTGCCATGAAGTGATCACAGGTGATTCTCATATTTTTGGCTGCTTTTGGGTAGAAACTCGGAAACTGCAAACACAATCCATTGTCATGCAATGAGAACCCTCATCATCGCAGTTCAACTTCCATAACACATATCCACTTTCTTTCGTAATTTGGGCGATTTACATGCTCACTTCCTTCTTGAGCAGTTGGGTGATTTCGGTCTGAGAGGAGATAAGGTTGATACGCTGAAAAATGCATCTTATTCTCCAAACGAATTACACCAAAGATTGCGTTCAACTTCCCGGATTCCATACATTTTATGCACTCTTCAGTAATCTCCTGAGATAGTGTTTCATGAAACGTTGGACATAACTAGAGCTGCACATGCCGATTATGCAAAGTTTCAGCTTCTGACGAAGAATGGTATCTTCCTTACAAATAATTAAATTTGGAGAAGAGACTCGACGGAACCATACTGCTCAATGTAACCGCATTCACAAGTATGTTACAGGAACTGGCATAATGGATGCTGAGCATAGGAATGTGGTGAATGACTGGTAGGAGATCGGCACCCCTACTTTACAGGAATACGACCAACTATACACCAACGTACGCCTACTCACGGATACTTTCAATAATTGCCGGAGTGTGTGAATGGACAGATACTCTCTGCCGTCTGACCTTTATTACACCGCACCAGGGCGTTTGTGGAATGCAGTGTTAACAAGGACATGTTGACTGTTGACTGACATTGACATGAAACTTCCTGGCAGATTAAAACTGTGTGCTGGACCGAGACTCGAACTCGGGACCTTTGCCTTTCGCGGGGAAGTGCTCTACCATCTGATCTACCCAAGCACGACTCACGCCCCGTCCTCACAGCTTCACTTCTGCCAGTACCTCGTCTCCTACCTTCCAAACTTCGCAGAAGCTCTCCTGCGGACCTGCAGAACTAGCACTCCTGAAAGAGAGGACGGAGGACATGTGGTACGACATCGAGGGATAACTTCCCTTGTACTTGCGTGAACTGCAGAGAATAAAGCAATAGCTGAAGTCAGAGACAGGAATATATTATACAACAAACAATGCAGGACATTGGGTGCAAGTGCTACCCTGAGATGAAGTGCTTGACTCAGTAGGGAAATTCGTGACGAACCACATCAAACCAGTCAGATGACAGTTCTTTAAGGAACAGGCCCATTCCTGCATATTGCCTGAGCTACAAACCAAAACACAGCTTTCCGAATTTACAGTAGTTGCACTATTTTGATAAAAGGACATAGTACTAACTTAAATCTGTCCATGGTGGAGATGATCACTGTTAACAGTCCGTGTGTGGTTGGTTGCAAGCATTAAATAGTATTCGTAACAGAAACTTACAGAGACGTATCTAGTGTGGCAACTAACAGGGAGAAGTCGCGCGGTTGATGTCACATGAGACCGATGAAATCTTTCGATGGGACAGGGACATGCTACAATCGTGGGATCTCAAGCGATAGAGAAATGGCCAAGATTTTGTAGAGAATAATATGGCAGCAATAGCGCCAAATGAATCTCAACATCGTGTTCAAACGTATCAGTGGATTGCGTTGTAATGCACACACTGTTATTCCCATAAGTAGTTGCCATAAGATGAGCGCTGGTTACGTTGATCAAAATCTGTCCATTTGCGATCATTAGATCCTAATCTCAAAATATCTAGGTTACATTCCTCTCCCATACGTATAAATTTAAAACAAAATATTACACGATATGACGTACAGTATACAGGTTTTGTTTCAGTTGGTATGCACAAACATTCTGTTACGTGTATTTCCAATTATTGGTTACATAAAGTGCAGGAAACTGTTTCGTTTTAGTTACTTTCGTATAACCAATTTCAGAAGCAATTTATACTACGCTTTCATGTACGAGGATGATGACTGTATTCTCTCCAAATGTAAACTGAACCTTTCGAAAAGTTTTTTAGTAAAAGAAAATCTAGAATTAGTTCTGCGATACAATCATGCCAGCCCTTTGTTTTCTGTTAACACACTTTTTTTCGTTTTAGTCATCAGTATTCTCAATGACCTGCTGCAGCCCACCACGAATTCCTCTCCTGTGTCAATTTCACAGTCGCACTTGCAACCGACGTCATCAATCTCTGTCTTCCCCTACAAATTTTTATCCTGTGCAGCTCCTTCTGATACCATGGAAGTTATTCGCTGTTGTCTTCACAGATCTCCTATCCGCCTGCCCCTTCTTGTTGTCAGTGTTTTCCATGTACCGGGTGATCAAAAAGTCGGTATAAATTTGAAAACTTAATAAACCACGAAATAATGTAGGTAGATGGGTAAAAATTGACACACAGGGTTGGAATGACATGAGGTTTTATTAGAACAAAAAAAAACAGTTCACAAAATGTCCCACAGATGGCGCTGGACAGAAAAACGTCAGTGACTGCACATGCAATCGAATATAAAAGCAGCTGTAATGAGAGAGAGAATCAGATGCGCCAGCAGTCGCAGCATGTTGATGTTACCTGAACAGGCACTTTTAGTGAAGCTGTATTATCAGAATGGGGAATGTGCTAGTTCAGCGCTACGATCCTATCGCCAAAGGAAGGGGACTCGAACGGGTAAAGGTCCGTTGACAAATGCAGCTGTGGCGAGAATGACGTCGAAGTTCGAAGTCACGGGTTGTTTGGACGATAGACCCCGTAGTGGCTGACCGAGCACAAGGCGTAATGCTGCTGAGACAATTCAGGAAGAAATGGAGGCTGTAGCGGGTTCATCTATGCACGGGGAAGTCAGCGCACGTGCAGTCGCACGACGCACCGGCATTCCAAAAAGTGGTTCGAATGGCTCTGAGCACTATGGGACTCAACTGCTGAGGTCATTAGTCCCCTAGAACTTAGAACTAGTTAAACCTAAGGACATCACAAACATCCATGCCCGAGGCAGGATTCGAACCTGCGACCGTAGTGGTCTTGCGGTTCCAGACTTCAGCGCCTTTAACTGCACGGCCACTTCGGCCGGCCACCGGCATTCCATACGCGACTGTTTGGTTAGCACTTAGGCGTACCCTCCGATGCTATACGTACAAAATCCATCGGCATCACGAACTGTTACCTGGCGATTTAGCGAACCGAAGGGCATTTGCGGTGTGGCCGTTTCAAAAGATGGCGGAAGATGACGATTGGTTGAGTAACGTGTTGTGGACCGACGAAGCTCATTTCACGCTCCGAGGGTCTGTCATTGCCCACAACTGCAGAATTTGGGTTACCGGAAATTCTAGAACTGTCGTGGAAACTCCATTACACGACGAGAAAGTCACGGTATGGTTTGGATTTACCACATCTACTGTTGTCGGGCCTTTTTTCTTCGAGGAAATGCGTGATTCTGGTTTTGTAACTGCTACCGTGACGGGTGAGATGTACGCCGATGTGTTACAGAATCGCATCATCCCCAGCCTGGCTGATAAACACCTGGTGGAACTTACGATGTTTATGCAGGATGCACCACACTTTGCTAGACGCGTGAAAGATCTCTTGCGCGCGTCGCTTGGTGATGATCGTGTGCTCAGCCGCCACTTTCGTCGTGCTTGGCCTCCCAGGTCCCCAGACCTCAGTCCGTGCGATTATTGGCTTTGGGGTTACCTGAAGTCGCAAGTGTATCGTGAACGACCGACAACTCTAGGGATGATGAAGGACAACATCTGACGCCAATGCCTCACCATAACTTCATACATGCTTTACAGTGCTGTTCACAATATTATTCCTCGACTACAGCTATTCGTCGAGGATTGATAGTGGACATATTGAGCATTTCCTGTAAAGAACATCGTCTTCGCTTTGTCTTACTTTGTTAAGCTAATTATTGCTACTGTGATCAGATAAAGCGCCATCTGTCGGACATTTGTTGAAATTTTGTCTTTTTTGGTTCTAATAAAACTCCATGTCATTCCAGCCATGTGTATCAATTTGCACCTCTCTATCTACATTATTCCATAATTTATTCAGTTTTCAAATTTATACTGACTTTTTGATCACCCGGTATTTCCTTCCTCCCCCATTCTCCTTATCATTCCACCTCATTTTCAACATTCTTCTGCATCATCATATGTCAAATGCTTCGAATGTCTTCTGTTCCGGTTTCCCACAGTCCGTGTTTCACTCCCATACAATGCAGTGCTCCAAACATACATTCTCCGTAATTTCTTTCTCAGATTAAGCTAATGTGTCATACTAGTAGACTTCTCTTGGCGAGGAATACACTTTTTCCAGCGCCAGTCTGCTTTTTATGCCCACATAATCCGTTCGTTATGAGTTGTTTTGCTACTTATGTAGCAGAATTCATAAACGCATCTACTGCGTCATCACCAATTCTCATGTCAATTTCATCACTGTTGTCATTTCAGCTACCTCTGATTACTTCCGTCTTTCTTCGATTTACTGTCAGTCCATACTCAGTAGTCATTAGACAGGTCATTCCATTCAGTAGATAATGAAGTCGCCTTCACTTTCACTATGGGTAGCAACGTCATTAGTGACTTATCATTAATCGTTCCATCCTGAATTTTAATCCCGCTCTTGAATCTTCCTTAATTCCCTCGTTTATTTTTGGATGTATAGATTTAACAGTAGGAGTTAAAGACTACTTGCCCCTCATACACTGTTTCTATTCCGTGCACTTCGTACTTGGTCCTTCACTCTTATTGTCACCTCAAATACATAATGTATAGTACCTGTATATCCCTATAGCTTATCCTTAATTTTCTCAGTATTTCGAACATCTTACACCATGCGGCGGTACCTAACGTTTACAGCTGAGCGTAGTTGGTCTTCCGAAACAGCAGTCCCTTTACCTGCAGTTATTCGTACCTCAGGTACTGGAGCTATGGACGACTGTTTATAAAACATAGCTCGATGTAGTCATAGGGGCGAGCCGACACGTCCGCTTTTATGGCTCTAAGCACTGTGGGGCCTAACATCTGAGATCATCAGTCCCCTAGATTTAGAACTACTTAAACCTAACTGATCTAAGGACATCACACAGATCCATGTCCGATGCAGGATTCTAACCTGCGACCGTAGCACCAGCGCGATTCCGGACTGAAGCGCCTAGGACCGTTCGGCCACAACGGCCGGCCCCGCTTTTATGTCCCGTAGCTAATTTACTACCAATAATAACCTGTAGCTGTGATGCTGCAGTCCAATAGTCTAAGCATTGGCGAGTTAATAAATACAAAGAAATACAAAACACATGTTAAATTAATAAGTTATTAACAAGGGTTCCATTCTGACCTCTGTAACTGATGTGGACGACAGAGGGTTAGGAAAACTAAGTCCATTTAGTGATCAGAGAATACAAAATATTCACCGTCTCGAAACAGTTCAGAGTTCTCACGGATGCTTTTCAAGGTAACACGCGCGATGCTAAGAACAGTCACTCATACTCTGTCTTCTCAGTTCCGTAAATCAAGAGGAAATAATCCTACTCTGGAGTACAGTCGTACCTCTCGAAGTATAAAGTCCTTTCAAAATTTGGAGTATAGTAGTGGCTGTTCACCACCCAGGATCAGTCACTTACTCGTATGTGACTGAGTCACGTACGTTGCCATAGGTAGGTCTGCCTTCTTCCAGCACTCGAGACAAAGCGTCCAGAATCGTTTATCTCGGAAAGTTTCAGTACCCACATGACTATAGCTGGGTTGCGCCACTATCCTAATCTCCTTGGCTGAAGGTCGTCCCCACCAAAAATATGTCGTTCTCAGATTGATTTGACTCATCTTTATAACTAAAGTAATATGTTACAAAGGCCCGCCCGGTTGGCCTTGCGGTCTAACGCACGGCTTTCCGGGCGGAAAGGAGCGCCTGGTCCCGGGCACGAGCCCTCCCGGCGGATTTGCGTCAGGTCCGGTGAACCGGCCAGTCTGTGGATGGTTTTTAGGCGGTTTTCCATCTGCCTCGGTGAATGCGGGCGTGTTCCCCTTATTCCGCCTCAGTTACACTATGTCGGCGATTGCTGCGCAAAAAAGTTCTCCATGTACGCGTACACCACCATTACTCTACCACGCAAACATAGGGGTTACACTCGTCTGGTGTGAGACGTTCCCTGGGGGGGTCCACCGGGGGCCGAACCACACAATAACCCTGAGTTCGGTGTGGGGCGGCTGAGGGGTGAAGTGGACTGCGGTAGTTCTCGTGGGGTTGTGGACCACTGCGGCTGCGGCGGGGACGGAGCCTCTCCGTCGTTTCTAGGTCCCCGGTTAACATACAATACAATATTACACAAAAATATTTAAGTAAAGAAATATCATAAACATTCGATGAAACTAAGATTATTCTCAATACTTATAAATAAAAGTTTGTTCATTACTAAATAAGACAGAATAATGGCGCAAGTGAGTTTACGTTAAGTGACAACAGACTGTCGCTAAAAATTGCTTAGACCTAAGTAACCTAAGGACATCACACACATGCATGCCCGAGGCAGGATTCGAACCTGCGACCGTAGCAGTCGCGCGGTTCCGCACTGAAGTGCCCACAACAGCTTTTATTTCTGTATTCCTAAATTTTCCTGAACGTACTTCTCTGACGATATGTCCCTGAACATACTTCCCTGAACATACTTCCCTGAACGTACTTCCCTGAACGTACTTCCCTGAACATACTTCCCTGAACATACTTGCCCGAACATACTTTCTTCTTTCATCGATCAACTCAAGTATTTCTTCTGTTACCCATGGTTTCTTCACAGCTACCCTCTTTGTACCTATGTTTTTATTTCCAATATCTGAGATTACTCTTTTTCGAAATGTGCATTCCTCTTCAAGTGAACTCCCTATTGAGCTAATCCTTACCCCCCTCTCTATAACCTCAGGACACTTCTAGCATATCACTTCATTTCCTTACTACATTCGTATGCCACTTCCTTGTGCATTGTTTTTTTTCTGACTAGTCGCTTAAACTTGGACCTACTCTTCATCACTACTAAATTGTGATGTGAGTCTATATCTGTTTCTGGGTATGTCTTACAATCCAGTGTCTGATTTCGGAATCTCTGCCTGACCATCACGTAATCTAACTGAAATCTTACTATACCTCTTAGCCTTTACCAAGCGTAACTCCTCCTCTTGTGATTCTCGAAGAAAGTATTCGCTATTACTATCTGAAGTTTATTTCAGATCTCAATTAGTCTTTCTACTCTGTCATATCTAGTACCAAGCCCATATTCTCCAAAAACCCTTTCCTTTGCTCCTTACCCTACAACTGCATTCGTGTACCCAAAGACTATTAGATTTTCACCTCATTTTACGTACTGAGCCGGCCGGTGTGGCCGAGTGGTTCTAGGCGCTTCAGTCCGGAACCGCGCTGCTTCTACGGTCGCAGGTTCGAATCCTACCTTGGGCATGGATGTGTGTGATGGCCTTAGGTTACTTAGGTTTAAGTAGTTCTAAGTGTAGGGGACTGATGACTTCAGACGTTAAGTCCCTTTAGTGCTTGGAGCCATTTGATTTTACGTACTGAATTATCAGTCCAATATCATCACAGTATTTTATAGACTTCAGCAACTGTAGTCATATATAAATAATAAGCAAACGACTGACTAAAAGAAATTTAATTTCTGTAACGAAAAGAAATTAAATCGCTTTTATGTAACGGGTTGCTTATACACTGTATCTCTTCAGCTTCGGTTTGCGACGTCGACATGTATATCTGAACTATCATTTCTGGTGTTGGTTTGCTGTCGATTCTGGTGAGAACAACCATATAACTGAAGTGCCCACAGTAACTCACTCTCTGATTTACATTCCTATTCATAACGAATATTACCTCGTTATATCATTTTCTGCTGCTGATGAGATTATCCTACACTCGTCTCACCAGATATTCTTGCCTTCTTTCACTTTTACTTCACGGACCCCCAATATATCGAGATTGAGTCATAGCATTTCCCTTTTCAGAATTCCTACGCTAAGACTCTTAGAACATTATCCTTTCGTTGGTTATTCCGTCTCGTCTCATGGTCACCTCACCAATGTCAGCCCCGTCCCGGAGATCCGAATGGGGGAGAGTGTGATGTACATAGTCTTGTGTTCCACAGGAGAAGATAATGTACGGTACTCTTGTGTGCCACGGTTCGCCATGAATGGCTGCAATCAGTGACCAAAGTAATTCCAGAATATTCGGTGTTCTCTTTTAATGCAACAAGAGTCTACTTGCGTCAAGACCTAAGTTTGTGGAATGTTGAAAAGCTTGCACTACACATCTCTAAACTATCATTAGGTATGAATGCAATAAGCAGTGGTCTAGCTTAACAGACAATCACCAGTCCCTGGTAGAAGGTGTGGTGTCACCGCCAGACACCACACTTGCTAGGTGATAGCCTTTAAATCGGCCGCGGTCCGTTAGTAAACGTCGGACCCGCGTGTCGCCACTATCAGTGATTGGAGACCGAGCGCCGCCACACGGGAGCTCTAGTCTAGAGAGACTCCCTAGCACTCGCCCCAGTGGTACAGCCGACTTTGCTAGCGATGGTTCACTGTCTACATACGCTCTCATTTGCAGAGACGACAGTTTAGCATAGCCTTCAGCTATGTCATTTGCTACGACCTAGCAAGGCGCCATATTCAGTTACTATGAATGTATTGTGAACAAATAATATTGTGAATCATGTACCGTCAAGAGCGACGCTCATCATTAATGAATTAAAGTTAAGTATCAAACTAATTACATCCGCTTTCTGAATTCTCATTCCTTGTCATGTTCCAGACCTCACGTCAGTGTAGTTCTTCCCCCCTCACGCCAGCCTGCGCGAGCTAAAACGCGTATATTTCGGACTCCATTCGTAACACGGTGTTGGCTCTTCTGCCAACACAACAGAAGGTAGTATTAGCTTCTGCTAACAGTGAACTCCCTGGCACTTCACTCTCTTCCAACATTCCCGGAAGCAGCCTCCTTTCCTCGATTTCCTCTCTCTCTCTCTCTCTCTCTCTCTCTCTCTCTATCTCTCTCTCTCCCTCTCTCTCTCTCCCTCTCTCTATCTCTCTTTCTCTCTCTCTCTCTCTCTCCCCCCTCCCCCCCCCCCACACACACAAAGAGAGAGACAGAGAGAGAGAGAGAGACAGAAACAGAGAGAGAGAGAGAGAGAGAGAGAGAGAGAGATGAGATGAGAAGGAGCGAAAGAAGAGACGGAGGGAGAGCTGCCAAAGAGAGAGACAGAGAGAGACAAGCATTTAAGTTACGTGTCAAACGTTGTTCGACATTTGTTTGCCTCGAATAATTTCCACAAAATTTGGCCGTTGTAGACCGGCAAAACAGTAATCAACTGCTCGAATAAATAATTCACTTCACCTGTTATAAAAAATTCATCGCTTTCAATGTAAACTCAGCCAAAAAGCATTTGATCTGACGAACGACTTTTGACGGTGCTGACGTTTGCAACTTTTGGGCGGCTCTCCCGGGACTAGACCGTTCAGCACACCCTATTACTCATGTGAGCCGATTCTGCCCCAAATGTAGAGGCCGATGGCAGCAGCGAAAACAACTTTTCCCCTGTACTGACAGCAGCTCATTTTGTGACTCTGAAAACACTCTTGCGGAATGGTTTATTTGGGTGGTGCAACAGAATGAAAATTTACATCAAGCGAACAAGCGTTTGCGTAATTCATATCAGTAAAATTACTCGTTTTGTTGCTAATGGCGGCTGCGTGAGTTTTTATTCATTCTGTGGGGGTGTGCTAAAATATTTATTGTTATGTGCTGCTGTGGCGTGGGTGTGTGGACGAGCCGCGTGATATAGCTTTTATGACTTCGGAAATCGGAAACATTTCGACGTTTATGCTGGGTTTTACCTTTTTTCGGATAATTTATGGCGCATTTTGAGCACTCACAGTAATGGCAAATGCGAACGAGCCCGCCAACACGCATTCACACAAACAAAGTGCAGTGCTGCGATTTTCAAGTCCAAAGCTGAAAAGCAGGAGTGTAAGAACAGCTGTTTTGTGCTTTCAGCTGTAGGCTGTCTAGCACAGACATGGCTGGGCAGAGGATACGTGACAAGAGTTTAGTACTCTTAATGGGGCATTTTTCAGTGTCCTTAACGGCAACTAACAGGTAAATTATCAACTGCAAGCATTTCAAAAGTTGCTTTCCAAGTCCATTTAACTTTCGGTGAAGGTAGTAAATCCTCATGGAGTTCACAATTAAGTGCCTAGCGGAGGGGTTCATCGAATCAGAGTCGAGGGACTTCTTTACCGTTCCACTCTCTAATAGCGTGCGAGAAAATCGAATAGATAAATCTTTGTTTGCGATCTCTGAATTATTTTATTGTGATGATGATGTTTTATTATGATGATCATTTCTCTCTTTGTAGGTGGACGTCAACAAAATATTTTTGCATCCAAAGGAGAAAGTTGGTGATTAAAATTGCATGAGAAAATCCTGGCCCAGCGAGAAACGTCTTGTTTTAATGGATGCCACCCAATTCGGGTATCTCATTCGTGGGATTCTCTCCCCTACTTCGCGATAACACAAGTCTATCTGTCCTTTGAACTTTTTCGATGTCCGCCGTCAGGTCTATGCGATTCGAATCCCAAACCTCGCACCAGTATCCCAGAATAGGGCGGACAAACGTAGTGCAGGCAGTCTCTTTGGCAGACCTTTTCCATTTTCTACGAGTTCTGCCAACAAATCCCAGGCTTCCGTTAGCATCCACCACAACATGATTTATTATTCGTTATTGTAATCTCCAGATATTTAGTTGAATTCACAGGCTATAGAGTTCTATGATTCATCTGATAACCAAAATTTAGAGGATACGTTTTAGTATTCAAGTACATTCATCGTTTAGAATCAACTACCATTTTTCGCATGATGCAGGTATCTTGTCTCCATCATTTTGCAATTTGCTTTCATTATATGATGAATTTACAAGACGGTTAATGAAAGTATCACCAGCAAAAAATCTCAGAGTTGATCACATTGTCTCTTCAATCATTTCTATACATTGTGAACAGCACGTTGTTTCCTCAATCATTTCTATAGATTGTGAACAGCAGACGGCCTCTAACAGTTTTTGGGGGACGCCCGAAATTACTTCTGTTTCACTCGATGACTTTCCGTCAGTTATTATCAACTGTGACCTTTCTGACAGGAAATCACGAATCCAGTCTTAGAAGTGAGACGATACTCCTCAGGCATGCTGTTTTAGTAGAAGTCGCTTGTGAGAAGCAGTATCGAAAGCCTTCTGGAAATCTACAAATATGGGAACAATTAGACGTCCCCTGTCGATAGCACTCATTAGACCCTGAGAATAAAGACATAGTTGTGTTTAACAAGAACGATATTTTCTGAATCCGTGTTGCCTGATTGTCAATAAGCCGTTTTCTTCGAGGTTATTCATAATGTTGTAAGACGTTGAAACGTCCCCTTTTGAAATATTATACATGACTGTGTTTAAACTGACTCACAATATTTTTAGCGCAACGCAATCTGACTTTCAAAAATCCCTACAAAAGAATGGTCCTGACTAACATTAACCTATACCTTTCACAAATCACTTACCTCACCAAAAATCTTCGTTCCTCGAACTACTGCAATACAGCGAGCGCCACTACTGCCAGCTAAATAAAAGATTCAAACTACTGAAGGCACTAACTACTGATAGGCATAGTCAGCAAATGAAAGATTTTGATAGAGAACAAACAATGTATTTTACCCCAATAGTGTTCAAAAGTCATAATGTATATAGCAGTTCATGACATCCGGTCTTACAAATTTCAAAACTGCGCCATCTCTCTCCCCACATCCACCACTGCTGGCGGCTCATCTCCAACTGTGCAACGCTACGCGCTGTTCACATCCAGCTGCCCAACACTACAATGGCAGACAACAATGCAAACTAGCCACAGACTGCACACAGCACAGCCAGTGATTTTCATACAGAGCGCTACGTGGCGTTACCAATAAGAAAACCTAAACAGCCTACTTACATAGCCCCCCATGCTTCCCACAAAAAATTTTACAAGTTTTTTTGGGCACTGGCCAATACATTTGATAAAATTTTTCTTAATTACAATAACAAAGATATCAAATGCACACGCTTATTGATACAATGTTGGTCAAAAGCTAAAATTTTCTCACAGTCCATCATAAAGACAGTCCTGATCGTTCATCACAGTAAAATTGCAGTGTTTGTCTCAAAGTCTGAGCAGTAGAAGAAAATGCACACGGAAGTAGTGGATTTCCATGCAGTCTTGAAGAAGTAGTGTTGTCCTTCCAACGAAAAGACAGTGCTGACTCTTGACATGCAGAAAGGTAATGGGCCACAACAGAGCAAACCCACCGCAGAGTCAGTCGAAGTTTTGAAGAATATTGGTAGGTAGGTCATCACAGAGTAGACCCACTGTAGTCCTGGTAGAAATTATGGTATTGGTGGGCCACCAGAGGTGCAGACCCACTGCAGTTCTTGTAGAAATAATGGTATTGGTGGGCCATCAAAGACGCAGATCCACTGTAGTCCATGTACAGATAATGGTATTGGTGGGTCATCAAAGATGCAGACCCACTGTAGTCCTTGTAGAGATGGCCAGCAGCCATCTGTTTGACAGTGCAGGTGCACAATCACCATTGACGAATCTTGCAGATAATATAGCAAGTCCATAACCCACCACTTGTGCACTCACAAAGTTTTTTTTCTAATCGTCCTTAGAACCAGCAATGCTGTTAACCAGTCCCTTGCTGAATTATTAACACACGTGCAAACACTATCAGACCATACTTCTCACATATTGTCCATATAATATGACCAACAGAAACGTGTGCTGTGAAATGGAACTTACAAGTTAATAATACGATGAACTCGTGACAATTACAATTTTATAACATGAGAATACAATTACAAAGATACAGAAAACATCATTAAAAACATAATAATACGGATAACATTTGTGGTAATACAGGCTTTACAAAAGAATAGAAATATACATATACATCAGTATTACAGGAATTATGACATAATTACATACATAAAAGATCAGAATAACTTTTGAAACATTAACTTCACACATGACCATTAAAACAGAACAGAATTAATAATGTCTAACATCTTTACAAAGTAAATAACATATTATTAATGCAAATTATATTTGAGGATAACAGTATTCCTCATCAGAGTTCATGTAGCTGAGTATTAGAAAAATTCTACAATATAAGTCTTATCAGATAAACATATAAAGACAGGAAGAACATAAATACACAAGGGTACACAAACACATAGTGGGATAACACAAGGAAAGGACAGGGTTTGTTTTACTACAGTATTTTGCAAACAAAACTTTCTTTACTTCTCGGAGATCTCCCTTCGTTCTTCATTATTTCCAAAAGTCCTATCTATACCTGCTTTCTGTACTTTTCTGGAGTAGCCTCTCAGTGCATTTCTTCAAATTCATCGCAACTCATTCTCTTATAGGCTACCCCCTCTTAAGTTAACTTAAATCTACTGAGCTCAAATACTAAACTAAGGGACGAGGCAATGCAGCAGCACAAAACAATTAACGCAAACATGCAATAACTTATATCTAGACATAACATAGCTGAAGCAGAAAAAATATTACAGTAAAAATGGCCATGTCTAATACCTATGTCACATCTTAACACTAGAATGATGCATCACTGTAACTTGCTCTAGCAGACAAGTTACCAAGTCACTGACAAAAATTATGCATGCAATTCCTGTGAAGTGGAAATGTCTTATTGTGCTCCCTCATTTTTTTGGAGTACATCCATCATAAAGTTATTTTTTACTGGATCTGTAGGCATAAAATATTTATATTAGTACATCTATAAAATTTTATTTCAACCAATGCTGCAGTGCACCTAGGAACAAGATATTAAACAAAATAGGCAAAGCAAGGCATGAAACGCCATTCACTAGCCATATGGCATTTCATAATGCAGTAAAGAATCTTTCAACTAGCAAGACAATAGACACGTAATGTTTGTCATCATTTCATTTCAGTAAATATCATAAATTAAGAATTCTACAATGTAAGCATGTTTTCAAGTTTGAAGGTGTCGTATTTACGATGCTTTCTACAAAGGAATGTCAATAGCGAGGATAATGGCCTCTTTTTTTTCTTCTTCTCCACCTGTGCCTCTGAAAGGCACACACTAATGGCTTTTTTCCAGGCATCTGTCACGCAGCAGGGTGCCCATGACACATTACATGAAGGTGGTCACTTAGCTTTCTTACTGAAGTATTTACGACAGCAGTTTCCACTACAGTGACAGTCTCATACAAAAATATTTCACAGGTCTAGAATTTGCGTTACAAATCTGTAGAAACAAAATCCTATTGATATAACAGTGTCCAAAAAATTTTCGCCGGCATTGTGATACATTCACGCATTTACACACATTTCATAACTCTTAAAGTTGGTTTCCAACATCCTTTTTCACAAGTCAGAGTCCCTAACCACTATTCATTACTCCTTACCTTATTACACATATACATATTCGTCGACACGTCAATCTTGCGACGACACTTCAGGATTTCATCATAATAAATACATAGCATAATCAAATTCCTCATATAGCATCTGATTATTGACCATAAACATATCTCAACAGCATAATACACATCGTCGTCGTAAAAATAACATCATAATACCTCACTCAAATCTCAAAAACGTCGTAGCTTTCTGCAATAATGTCGAAACGTAAAAAAAATTCTCTGTTCATTTCAATAGTGTCATCTACCTCAAATGTACTTTAAAAATCATGATCCCATACCAAATACATCATTCAAAGCTCTCATAGTATCACAATGCTTCTGAAAAAATATGAACAGTTGACAAAGTACAGACTAAATACAGTTTCATAAGTGTGAAGTTATCCACCTGTGTAATTATGTAAACATCTGTCACTGATGTAGTAAAAAAAATGTTTGTATCTCAGTTAAATGATCAGATAGCTGTGTAATTTGTGTGTTAGAGAAATATGGTACCAATGTGTAAAGTTGTATCAGCAAATACCATATTAGCTAGGGCTCCTTGTGCTTGCCAAACACATGGTACACAAAGTAAGCGTATACCCCCCAGAGGATTAATGTAATTATACCCTCAGGTGTTACAGATTACAGTAATGGAATGATATGTATCATGGAAAACCTTTGTAACATTGTACTTCAAATATCTTTAAAAATAAATGTTTTAAGTACAAAATTAATCACTCAAATACGTGTACTGTAGCGCTAAACTGTGCATCTTGTTGTAAGATAATCCCTGTGGATGTGTCGTAGTTATCGTCCTCCGAAAGCTAAGTTCTGCAGAAGTCAATGTACTTACCTCATGATACACAAAAGTGAAATGCTTTGCGTATAGATATCTTAGTTATTACGCTTATTGCCGTGATGAAGAAAGTACTGTGCTGTAACGTATTGTTGTCCTACGGAAAAGGCTGTCTCCTTGTAGCTATACCACAAAAGTTACTACTAAAACATGTTTTACTTTACAGAAGAATACAGAAAAACTGTGCAGATATAAAACAGATACACCGCAAAAGCAACATTGTAAATTGTCACTCATTAGTAGCGTCGTGATAAAATCGTTTAGCTGTCATATAAACTAACCACTGTGTCATCTGGTATTTCACAGAAAGTACTTTAAATCCAGGATGTATTTTCAAGTAAACCAAAATGTTGCATTAAAATCTCATTAGCAGTACTGGTCAATGTTCTAAGTATGTGAGCCTTATAGTCGTTACATAATCGTGCAACTATCAAGCAAGAATGTACACACATAATAACACTGTGTCGTCTGCTCACAATAACAATGCATTCGTAATTTCTGTTTAAATAAGTTCTCTTGGCTCTTGACTGGATATTTAACTTCAAACATTGTTGCATATTAACAGATTCTCAGTCTGACAAAGCATACTAGCAATGTAAAGTGAAAAGTTATATGACAAAGACAAAATTAAAAAGCAGATTATCTTTCAATAACCGGTTTTACATGTGAAATGTGGTGTAAACATTTGCTCTTCCTAGTACGCAGAGTTTCAACTTCAATGCAATTATCATGTGGTATAGGTCGGAATTTGTAAGGTCCATTGTAAACTAGGAAGAATTTGTGACTCAAGTGTTTCTTCTTATGTGACAATGAATGAGCTTTAATGAGAACTTTCTGACCAATATATAATATATTTGCATTTGCTTTACCGTGTAGCTTTCTCCTTTTGTCTGCTGCTGATTTTATATTTATAATAGCCAAATCAATTATGTCTTTGTGTCGAAGTTTACGTGTATTCGGGAAAGGTACAACCTCTCTGATTCTGTTCAGTGGTTCTTCATTCTTCAGTACAAGAGTAGGTGGTAAAGCAGTGGAGTCATAAGACATTTCATTCAGCACGTTTTGAAATAAGTGTAAATATCTGTCCCAATGCTGATGCTTTCTGTGACAATAAAGTCTGCAAAGCTTATTGATTTCTTTCATAATCCGTTCGGAGGGGTTACAATGTGGTGAGTACAATGAAATAAAAACAGGTTTGATTTTATGATTCCGAAGCATGCGTGACCAAACAGCAGATCTGAATTGCGGTCCGTTATCTGAAATGGCTTTACTAACGTGTCCAACTTCACGTAAGAAATTTTTAACAAAGGCGTTGGATACAGACCGTCCAGTGGCTTTACGTAACGGTGTGAAAGAAACAAATTTTGAAGTAAGTTCAACAGCGACTAGAAAGTACGAAAATCCATTAGATGTTATGACAAGCGGTCCCAAGAGATCAACAGCAGCAAATTCTTTTAATTTAGGACTGATTGGAAACAGCAGAGCACGATGGGAGATAGTAGATGGTTTCGCCTTTTGACAAAGTTTACAAATAGACAAGACTCTTCGAATTCTTTTTTCCATATTGTTAAAATAACAAGTCGTTCGAAGATTATGATCACATTTTCGTGGGCCAAAATGTGCATATCTGAAATGAATGTACCAAATGAGCCTATTAACAAAATCGTCAGGAATGCAAAGTACCCATAGTTTGTCATCAACAGTGCAGCGCTTGAAGAATATGTTGTTTCTAACCAGATAATAATGCCGAATCTGTGTGTGTGTCCTTTCATGTCATTTGCTCTTGATGTCTTTCCAAATCGGGTCTTTATCTTGTTCATGAGCAATGTCCTTTAAAGATGTGGTGATGAAGTTTTCAAAGGCGACTTTCTGAATGTAAAGAATACTGAAATTTTTCTCGAGGTTGCCTTCTGTGTTGCTCTTCTCAAGCCCAGCCGGTGCGCGTGACAGTGCGTCCGCAACAATGTTCTCCTAGCCAGGAATGTAGACTATTGTGAAGTGGAATTCTTGCAGAAACAATGACCAACGTTTTAACCTGTCATGATTTAATTTTGAAGACATAAGAGATTGTAATGCACGATGATCACTGTATACTTTTACGTGCTTACCAGAAAGAAAGAAACGGAATTTGTTAAATGCCCAAACGATAGCTAAAGCTTCTAATTCAGTAACGGAAATTTTTTTTTCAGATTTTGTTAGCACTCGGCTAGCAAAAGCAATGGTTTTCGGAATGGTATAGTGTCATTTTCTATGGCTTCTTGAAATAAATGGGCACCAAGACCGACTTTAGAAGAATCCGTGCTAAGGCAGAAATCTTGTGACAGATGTGGATGAGCTAGTATTGGCGCGTTAAGTAGCGATTCTTTCACAGAATTGAATTCCAACTGTGCTTGTTCGTCCCAGTTCCAAATAGTATTTTTTCCAGTGAGAGAACAAAGTTTTGGTGTTACAAGAATTTGCATATTAAGAAAACGACGGTAAAAATTTACGAGACCTAGAAAACTGCGGACTTGTTTTTTTGTGGATGGAACTGGAATGACTCTGATTGCTTCTAACTTTTCAGGATCTGGCTGAATGCCTTCGGAAGAAATAATATGTCCCAAAAACGTCACCCTTGACCTACCGAATTCAGACTTTTCCAAGTGAACTGTAATTCCAGATTCTGCAAAAATACGTAACAAACTGTTGAGGATGCGATTATGTTGTTCCCATGAAGCTTCTGCTATTAGAATATTGTCCACATATAAGGTGATGTGACGTTTTAAGAACTCAGGTAATATGGAATTTTGCCCGTGAATGCATGCTGCCGAAGAAATGTTCAAACCAAAAGGAAGTTTCCGAAGCTGATAACAAATGCCGAAACAAAGGAAAGCTGTGTATTTTCTACATTCTGGATGAAGTTCGATCTGATAAAAGCTGGATCTGAGATCAATGGAAGACAACACTTTTACACCATTAAAATTTTGAAGAAGTTCTTCCAACGTTTGCGGCCTGTCTGTTTCAGGAATAATGATAGTATTGATTTGTCTCGAAACTAAGACAAGCCTGATCGATCCATTTTTCTTCTCAACCACATGTAATTGATTGTTGTATGAGCTTATTGCAGGCTCAATAATGCCCTCGTCAAGCATAGATTGTATATCTGTTCGAACACGGTCCCTATAATGTGCTGGAATTACGTATGGTCTAACACAAAATTTAGTATGCTTACGAACACGAAATTGGTATTGAAATCCCTTGATTGTTCCTGTTTTGTGAGTAAAAACTGTGGAATGTGCTTGTAAAATCTCAAAAAGGTCCTGCCTATCACTGTCATTACAATTGTCAATTGTTTGAATTTTATTCTGAATTAACTCATTAGTTTCATCCCTGTCAGTACTTGCAGAGTGACTGTTAGTGTCAAATTCCGTCGAAAATTCCGAACTGTTATCTAACAGAAGGTAAAGCCGATTAATTTCCTCGTCATAGTTTGAGAGCCAATCTTCAAATTTCAAAGCTATTGACTTACCTTCTCTCTCTAAACTTATTTCAGCACCGTGAAAGTTTAAGATTGCTTTGCATTCATTCAAAAAGTCTACTCCCAGTATAATATTTGTCGACAATAGTGGAACAATAAGAAAGTTCATAGAGAAGCTGTGCTTTGGCCAAAGAATTCTAAATTGGTTTGTTGGCGTACATCTACACTTTTTCCAAAGATTGCACTTTGTAATTTAATCTTACGTAACGGAAGCGTGGGGCCATCGTTCGATTTGTTGCATTTGCTAAAAGCTGTTTCACTAATAACTGAAATGGGACTTCCAGAGTCAACTACTGCCGTAAATTTTACGTCATTTACAGTAATGTGAATCACAGGATATGCAATGTTGTTATGTTTTACGTCGTGTTCCAGGAGTAAGATGTCCCTAATGTCTTCCATTTTTACGTAATTACTAGCTACGGCAGCTGCATCGTCAGTTTCATACGTACGTTTCGTGGCTGCCAGCGGTATGAGTCATTGCCTATTGTCTCTTTTTTGGCGTGCGTCGTTATTGGGATTTGGAGACCTAACTTCTACAAATTCACCTTGTTGAGAGAGCCCTGCCCTGTTTGAATCCCGCCAGTTCTGATGCAATTCAGGTCTGTCGTTACAATCTTATCGTCTGTCATCATGTCGGTAGATTCCATAGTTTCTTTCTTGTCGGTCACGTGGTGGAGAACTTCTCCCTGAATCGTAACTGCGCGCTGGTCCGTTGCGTCTAAAGTTGTTCTGTCTCCCTTCATAATATTTATTTTGGTTCCCATATTGTCTGTTTCTCTGATTGTCTCTGTGATAGTCAAACCGCAGAGAGGTGATCTTTCCCTGTAGTTATTACTACTCTGCCAACGGTTGTCATACGGGTGGTGTCTGCTTTGGTCACGATTTGTGTTGTGAGAATAGCCTTTTCGTGTCCAGTTATTATTTCTTTCATCGCGGAATTGCGATGGATGTGACCTGTAATCGTTGTGTTCCTGTTTTCGCGTTGCGCGATTATCAGTGTCAATTTCTAATTCTTGTAAGAGTCCCTGAAAAGCTTCAATGTCGTCTTTGCAACGTCCTGCCAAAATAATATGTCGTAAATGTTCAGGTAATTTGATTAAGCAAATGCGGATGAGTTCTGAGGGGCTGTATGGGTTTGACAGGTACTGATTCTTGTGCAACATGTCTTCAAAATATTTCACAAGACTGGAGAATTCAGATTGTTCGAAATGTTTCAAAATTATGATGCTATGTTTTACTCGGTCTTGTGTAGCTTGAGACCAAATGCTGAGAAGAAGGCATGATAATAATCTCCTTCACTGTGACAATCGTGAAGACCGATTGCATTCTTACAGCTTGTTCATTCTCCAAGTAGCCACACATAAATTCTAACCTGTGCTCCAATGACCAGTTGGGAGGAAAACAATGAGAGAATTGATGGAGCCACGCTTGTGGATGAATGTCGTTGGCAGAATTCTTAAATGTTTTGAATTTACGTGTAGTAATGAACAGCTTATATTCAAAATCATCGTGTCGGTGAGTAGTATATCGGTCATTGTTACGTCGTGTCGGTGATTCCATCTCAAAATTCAGTGCAACTTGCCAATTTCTTTCATAATTTCCGAAGTTTCCTGTGTTATTGTTTTGTGGTTGCTCCGTATTTCTATGTCCCTCTTCCCGTACTGGAGTGCGAGTGTCCTCTGAGACATGTATTTCTTGTATTACTTGTGCCAACTGATCTTGTACTTCCTGGATTTCTCTTTTGTACTGTGTATTGATTTGATTTTGATTTTGTTTGAATTTTCTAATTTGTTCATACTCTTCAGTGTCCGTGAAGGCTACAGGTCTTGTGTCATTCAGATCATCATCTACCTTTGTAGATAAGTTAGTGAACTGATCTGAAAGTTCGGCTACTTTATCTGATAGTGAAATTATTTCCTCTGTGTGTTTTTCTGAACCAAGTTCCAGAGTGTCCATTTGTGTTGAAATCGTATCTACTGTGTCCTTTAAGTTTTCCTGAGTTTTTGCGAGTTGCGTAAACGAATCGGTAGATGCAACTGAGTCAATTTTAGCAGCAAGGTCTCATGATTTTCATGAACAATAGTTTGCAGTTCTTTTATGGCTGCTTCGTGATTCTGTAATGCATTTTCATGACGCGAAAAAATAGGTTGGAAATGCTCAAAAATTTGTGTTTTTACGTCATTACAGACTTTTTGGCATTTCGATTCGATGTTATGTAACTCTGTAGTTAAATCTTCACGTGTTTGTTCAGGCGTGGTGTCTAACTTTTGAAGATTTTGTTCCATTGTGTCTAACATTTTAAGATTTTGTTCCACTGTGTCTAACTTTTGAAGATTTTGTTCCATTGTGTCTAACCGTTGCTGTGTTTGTCTCTGGTGTTGTTCCATTGTTTCTAACTTTTGAAGATTTTGTTCCATTGCGTCTAACTTATGAAGCCTTTGTCCCATTTGTTGCATTAACTGTAAGAACAGTGCACTGGTGTCTGAAACATGTTCCTCAGTGCTTTTCGGCAGTGAATTTGCATCGGCAACATTCACATTTTGACAAGCAGAAAATGTGTCATGACTTATTAGAAAAAACGGTGAGGACCCAAAACCTGAATTTACAGTTTACTTTGGAGCCTAGTATTACGTTTTTCACACGCCATTATTGTCACAATATTTCACACAAAACAGAAAAACACAATTTGAAGAGCAAAAATAAGAGAACACATTAACATAGCACTGAAAATAATATCTAGCTAATTGCAAGCGCAGCTGCGAAATACTTTGTGCAAATCTACATGCATGCCACAACTGTTTTACTGTACAACAGTGAAATACTGCAACTACAAAGGAGATTCTCTCTACAATTACGCGCTAGCAATAAACTAAAGCTACACTAATTACACAAACTACAAGAAACAATCAGAAGATTCCAGTGAGGTATCCTCGGCTAAGGGTCGACATATGAAACGTCCCCTTAGAACAATTATACATGACTGTGTTTAAACTGACACACAATATTTTTAGCGCAACGCAATCTGACTTTCAAAAATCCCTACAAAAGAATGGCCCTGACTAACATTAACCTATACCTTTCACAAATCACTTACCTCACCAAAAATCTTCGTTCCTCGAACTACTGCAATACAGCGAGCGCCACTACTGCCAGCTAAATAAAAGATTCAAACTACTGAAGGCACTAACTACTCATAGGAATAGTTAGCAAATGAAAGATTTTGATAGAGAACAAACAACGTATTTACCTCAATAGTGTTCAAAAGTCATAATGTATATAGCAGTTCATGACATCCGGTCTTACAAATTTCAAAACTGCGCCATCTCTCTCCCCACATCCACCACTGCTGGCGGCTCACCTCCAACTGCGCAACGCTACGCGCTGTTCACATCCAGCTGCCCAACACTACAATGGCAGACAACAATGCAAACTAGCCACAGACTGCACACAGCACAGCCAGTGATTTTCATACAGAGCACTACGTGGCGTTACCAATGAGAAAACTTCAACAGCCTACTTACAACGTGTATATTTCTATTGTCTGTTGTCAACTCACAATTTATGAAAGATGTTTATATTTTATTAATAGGATTAAGTAGGAATAGTTAATATTTGTCATGTGGTAGCAGGGAATGTCAGCACCAAAGTGTTGTTGGCAAGAGAGACCGCACATTTATATAATTTTATAAAGGGCGGGAGAGACCGCGTATGGATACATTTTAAGGAAAAAGCGGGAAAGATCGCTCATTGATACATTTTGTAGCAGGGATTGCCTGCACCAGAAAGCACTTTTGGCAGGAGAGACCGCACTTTAGCGTTCGTAGGAAGTCAGTAGTAAGCGAGATGTGAAGCGAGTCGGTAGCAGGACTGAAGCGAGAGGTTGAGAGTAGCGGTGTGCCTGCCAGCCACTAGCTATGATTTACAAGAGATTATAAACGGATGTACAGAGACGTCAGCTAACTATTGTCATAAGAGGAACTAATATTATTGAATTATTTTTTTCAGAAACTCAAGACTACTGAAGGTATGTTTGCGCAATGCTAGTTGTTAGATTATTGTAAAAAGTAAGTCCCATTTGAACGTTTGTAAAATCATTTCATTCAGAATATAATTAATTTTGGCCAGCAATATTGAATTTCTGATTATAATCCATCCCAAAAACCATCAACGTAAAACTTTGCAAAATTTTATTGTTGTCAAGAAAAAGTTTAATTATGAATTACGTAACTTCAGTCAAATTAATTAAAGAATAACGTCAACTTGGCTATTAAAGAATGACGTCAGCTTTGGTAATAAATACAGTCACTTATTATGAAAGCCCACCAGCAGTTAATAGAGTATAGTAAAACAGAGTAAGTATATTCATGTCGCAGTTCGATGTAGCAGTCAGATGGCGATCCTGTAACAGTAAAAAAAGGTAAGGAACAGTTTTGGGTTATTGCACGTAACGACTGAGGGCCACGACGACGACACATTCTATGTTTCGTCGAAGTAATCAGCAAATCACTTTTAATAAGCAGCATTTAAATATGTATCCGAAGTTAGAGAAAGAGAATTAATTTCAAAAAGAAGATTTCGTTTGTTATTATTAAGGAAGAGGTAGAAATCCAAAGGGAAGGTTTCATTGGTTATTGTAAAAGGAAAGGCTGCGTAACAAAAGAGATATAGAGGAGACGGGAAGGTTTCAATGTTCGAAAACAGTAAATGTTCCAAGATCCTAGTGTAAGTCGACGTTAGTGATATGTCTGTAATTCAGTGGATTTCGTTTCTTGAGTATTAATGTGACCTGTGAAACTTCTCAATCTTCACGTGCGGATATTAAGACAAGCGATTAGCTGTACGTGACTGCTAAGTATGAAGCTATTGTTATCAGCATACTCTAAAAGGAACCTAACTGGTATACAATCTGGACCGTAGCCTTGCCTATCTACGTCCAAGTTACTCATACTGGGTGTTATTCTCGAATCGAATTTTTTAATATTTACTTCATCTTTGTTAAAGGGATATCGGCGAAGCGCCTTTACTAACTCTGGTTTAGTGGCAGTGTCATCAGTAGCATTTCCATTGCCAAAGTGCTGTGGAGGTATCACGTGTGTTCTTTTTGCCGGTTTTCGAGACCGAGTTTCGTTGCGGCAACTACTATAAGCATCTGGCTCTGAAGATCGCGCCAAATTTCGAGGTTCTGTATAGCTTCCACTGCACAGTACTATATCCAACAGGTACATATGAAGATTTAGCATGGAAACTGCGGCTGTTTACGGATGAATCTGTAGTGCGCGGCATCGTGTCGTCTTTGACTGACTTTAGGAGGATACACAATTACTTACACAGAATTGCTATTTTATGTGATGAATGCCAGCTTGCTCTAAATTTGGGAAAAAGTGAGCTAATGCAGTTGAGTATGAAAAGCCATCCCGTAGTACTATAATACGCTGTTAGTGCTGTGCAGTTTAGTACGGGCACATCAGTTAAAAATACAGCAGTAGTAATGTGCTTCTTGACAGAGTGACGTCTATTTAATATCTAGGCGTAACATTGCAAAGAGACATGAACCAACATGTAAGGTCGATTGCAGGGAAGGCGAATGTTCGACTTCGGTTTATCAGGAGAGTTGTGGGAAAGTGTAGCCCATCTATAAAGTAGACCAAGTGTAGTACACCAGAACACTTGTGCGGCCATTTCCTGGGTTCTGATCGAGTGATCGGGATCCCCACCAAGTATGATTAAAGAAAGACGTGAAGCAATTCAACGGCGCGCTGCTAGGTTTGCAACTTGTAGGTTAGATCAAAGCGAGTGCTACGAAGGTGCTCTGTGAATTTAAACATTTTTTTCGTAAAACAGTACAGAGAAAGTGTAGAGAATCGACCTTCGCTAAAGATTGTTGAACGAGCCCCACTGCAACAAACATACAATGCGCGTAAGGACAACCAAGGCAAAGTAGGGGATACCAGGACTCGTATGGAAGCGTATGGACAGTTGTTATTCACCTGTTCCATTTGCAAGTGGGACAAGAAAGAAATTATTAGCAGCGATGGAAAGTGTCCACCGCCTTGTACTGTACGGCGACTTGGGAAGTGCCTACCTAGTTGCAGAGATTGCTAAATCGCGTTATTTGACTGGGTATGGCACACACACGAAGCATTTGCGCCATGCCCCTATCACTTGTCTCTGGCCACACTGCTACTCAATTACTCACCCTGCATGCAGATCTGTAATGAAGGCTGCCCATCTGCCGGGTAACGATCTTTTCATTTTGCGCTGAAGCCGTTTTTATGAGCCTTCTGTTTATTGCCTCTGCACACTGTTACCTAATATTTTGTTTTAAGCTTGATTAAAGTACCGAGATAAAAAGTTCTGAGAAATTTCAAGGAGTTAATCGCTGTGTAATGTCGGAATATAGCATCCGTAATATGTAGTAACTTGTCTGGCAGATGTTTACCTAAAGTGCATTTTCGTTCTCTTTATCGATTTCGAATTTATCGTTGAATGACACATCTAACGTCAACAACTCTCGGGGATCTTAGATTGCTCAACAACCTTCGTAGATCTTAGATCGTGTAAATGGTTCGCTAATTATTTATGCCAAAAAATCATCTTAAGGTGAATGAACACATAAATACACAACAAGAAGAACCCGGTATCTTAAATTTACACACTTGTTCATTGTTTTCCGGGTTTTCTCGTCGAATACACTGTTCAGTTTCAGTCAATATCAGGTTCTGTTTTGTTATTCTACCCGTATGTTATTTTTATATGATGGAGACCGATTGCGTGCTGTTGTTTGATGCTGGTCTTAGAGAAGGAAGGTGTCTAGAATAATTTTAAATTAGAAAAATTCTAAGAAGCAGTGCTCTCCAAATTTAACATTTAAAGTATTTCATAACACTTTAAATAGCTATGCGTTCTAATCTACTATACATTGCCTGTTTGGAGCATGAGGAGGGGGATTACGTTTCTTGTTGTCACTGAATGTGTGTTTGCGGTCCGCTTTCCAATAAACATTTTTTGTTAAGTGCAAAACTACATGTAATCCTCAAGACACTGGAACGAAAGTGACGTCATCAAACCCAGTCGTTCATTACTGGTCTGATTTCCTTAATGGCCTACAGGATATATGACACATTTAATCTTCGTCAACAACTTATAAAGCTTGTGTCAGTCTGCTTGTCCCAGGCACACGGGAACCGGGCAAAAGGAGCAAACGGACTAAGCAACCATGGGTGCCAGCAGTCAACATAACGTGACACCTAAGTCTCCTCCACAGGAGCCGTAATAGGAAATAACATTTTCCGATTCCATTTTGAAATTCTACTGTTCGATTTTTGTGTGCTGGAGACTTCTGAAATTATAAAAATTACTCCAAAAAAGTAAGGATTTTTCAAAAGTAGGATTGTCCAAGGGCGAAAAACTGGTCCATGTACAACAACTATTCTAATTTGAAAGTAATGCATTCGAGAAAATCTAGTCAATGCTGTTTTTAATAGTATATGCGTCACATTGTTAATCTATTACACACAATAATCAGTGAGTGAATTCAAATTAAGAAGTAGTGTTACCAACAACTAATTTTAAATTACATACTTTATGAAATAGGAGCTGTTGGAAACCAACCAAATATCCATTTTCAAGGAGGGTACAATTCATAAGCAAATATACGTATTCCATGACAAAAGACCTACGTCCGTTTCAAAGTACGTAGTGCACAACTGACGAAGTCTGACTACACCATCCACACACATTATGTAACGAGTTTCAGAAATATACTGAATTTTACTCACCACAAAATCCGTAAAAAGAACCACAATACCCTTCAAACAGCTTTAATATAATTCATAGCTTTTAAATAAGAAGAATTTGTAATAATCGCAAACGCTGCACAAAACAACCTCACGTCTCACAACAATAACAACAGAATAAAATGCGGAAAACTACGTATGCCGGATGCTGGAGCACGTTTCTTTATCTGGTTCTAAAATCAATCCCTAGAGAGAAAAGGCAATCACAAAACGGTACGTGTTCCAATGTAAACTATCCTCCAGGTATAGCGCTCTCTCGCAGTATTATAAAACCTTTTAACGCATTTTTCGTTAGATTAAGCTTTGGAACAGAGGATAAACATAATTTTAGTGTTTGGATAAATATATATTAGTATGGCCATTACTTTTCATGTCTGACACGTCTGGTAACGTGACTGAAGAAGAAACTGCTGTCCATGTGGAAGACATATACGAGCCAATGTTAAAGTCAAATTTTAATAGATCTTTGGAAGACTTGCAGTCTGACATTTACTGCAATACGAAAAGTCAGAAATTATGCGGAAGTGACAACCAAACCACTATTCAAGTTGGTGTGTAGAATGTATAAGCCTGGAGAAGGATGATCAGAGATTCGTAAATATATCACAAACACAATCCCGAAGATAGGAAGAGCAGAGAAGCACGAGAACTATAGTACAGTCAACTTAACGGACAATGCATCCCAGTTACTGACATGCATAATGTACAGAAGAATTGCTAAGTAAATTGAGGATCTGTTACACGACGAAGAGCTTTGCTTTAGGAAAGGTAAGGACACTACACTGGCAGTTGTGACGTTGCGGTGAAAGAAAGCACGAAGAATGATTAAGCGTTCGACAACGTAAAATTTCGCTAGATATTCGCAGTTCCGAAAAAAATAAGAGTAAGCTATAGGGATATACGAATTAGATGCACTAAGAGCAAGAACCAAGCGTAAATATAAGGAACAGTCAAATGAAAAATGGAAAAGTAAGTAAAATGTGTATTATTTCAAAAGTAATCGCCATAACTGTAAACACATCTATACCGCTCTGACACAACACGGTCTGTAACTCTCTGTAAAAATGTTTGTTGCTGCCTACGGAACCATGCCCACCAAAATAATTCTAATACGCTTCAAAAGCTTCGCTGCGAAGCCCTTACATATCTTCTCCCTGTACGATTTCCATATTGCTGGAGATTTGAGGAAAGACATTCCGGGACGTCGATTTGCTTCGAAGAGATATACGTCTGGGTACAATCATGTTTTCATAGGCAGTCACGAAGATGTTCCCATGAAGGCGATGACCGCCTTCATTTGACTGCTCCTTCTAATAAGAATGAATGACTGACCAGAAGTGCTCGGATTAAACCAGGTGTAGAAGACAGATACAGTCTTTCGCACGTATTGTTCAACTTGCGCAGTACGTCGAAAAAGGCAGCGATGGAAGTAAAAGAAGGTATCTAGAGTGGGATTAAAGTTCAGAGTGGAAGGATCTCAATGATAAGATCTGCTGATGTCATGAAAAATTAAGAAATATTGTAGGAAATGTTAGACCGAATGAATAGTGTAATGAGTACATAAAATTGATAGAGTAACCCGAAGAAATATGAAAGTAATGAGATTACTGATAAATTTAAAATCAAAATTGGGGGACCATGAAATAGATGAAGTTGAGGAACTCTGATATACTAGAATCAGAATAGCACATTACTGAGGAAGCAGTGAGGTCACAAACAATAGAATAGGATGGGAAAAGATGGCGTTCCTGTCCAAGATAACTCTGCTAGTATGAAACATCGCTCATAATCTGAGGAATTTCTTAAAATGTATGACTGGAGCAAAGAATTGTGTGGCAGTAAATCATTCCCTTATCGAAAACCGGAAAACAACACAATCTATGTGTAGCTTTCTAGAGGGATATTGAAAATTAGGTAGAATGCTGACACAAGGAATGAGGAAGTTATCCACAGAATCGACGAGGCAAGGAATATATGAAAAACTATGACAAGAAAATGGGCAAGGATGATGGGACAACTTAAGACATCAGGAAATATCTTCCATAGCAGCAGAGGAAGCTGCAGAGGGAGAAGACTGCAGGGGAAGACAGATCGGAATACGTGCTGCAGATACTGGAGGAGACTGCGTGCAAGTGCTGCCCTCCGATGAAGAGACTGGCACAAGAGATGAGTTTATGGCGGACTACATCGTACCATTCACAAGTTTGATGACTCCAAAAACAAAATGTAATGTGTCTCTAGGTACCTACATTTGGAAAACAACAAAAAATAACGTTAAAATATATTTATTTTTTATCTAAAGAACTGTTGTTAAAACCTGTTTTCTAATAAAATTTCGTTTTATACACTGTCAACTTATTACTCTGACAGACAGTCAAGCACATAACGGTTCTGTTTGTCGTTTTTTGGAAAACTTGTTATTGTAGTTCTCCACGAGCTTGAGGCCTGTCACAGTCAAATCATTTACACTATTCACTTTAACAAGTAATTTTAAGAAATATTCGGTTTGTGCAACTAAGAAGAATATCAAAGGAATTGTCGTTCAAATCGAATCTAGTAAAAACTTGTTTTTATCGGAAACAAAGTATTCAGTCACATTTTTGACAGTTCATGGATTTTAATCAAGTCTCACTTGAATCTATTGAATTAATTGATCATTTTCATTTTCCATTCAGAAATCTAATTAGATTCAGAGGTAGCCAAGATGACAGAACAGGTGACAGGCAACATTCACGTAAGATGTTTGTTTGGATCTAACGCACAGGGGATTACGTTGTTTTAAACAGAAGCATTGGTGGCAACAAGTAGATAGAATGCGTAAAATCATACTTCCAAGATAAATTCTTGAGTAAGTGAAAGCACGTAATCCATGAAGCGAGAAAAAGGAGAATAGATGTCAGGTTCAACTTGTTCATCTTCGATACTATAAAATGCATCTCTTCTACTAGGAATGATCGTTTCTCCAATATACCTGAATACTGACCATTTCTCCTGAGATACATGGTACGAAAAGAATCCTAACCGTTTGTAAACTTATATATAGATATATATTTTATTTTAGTGTTGAACTTCTTCTTGGGTTACCTCTTATAAGCATATAACTGTAATACAAGATTTTAGTGCCAAGCCACAGACCTTATGTGTTGGGGATAAATCAACATCTTCTCATGCATATGATTAAGATGATGATAAGGATCATCATCAGTTGTCTTCAAGAACTTTCAATCTACGTTAGGATGCGGATGGAAGCAGGAGGAAACATAACATGGCTCAGGCACGATGTTGTCTCAAAGTATCTAGGATGTGGGAGTAGTAAGATGCTAAGCAAGAATAAAATAATGTATGGAAGAGCAGTATTTATTTTTTGTTACCACGGGGGCAGACTTTTAATTTACGAATGCATGAAATGCTTATTCTTATCCAAAATTTACCAAAGTTACTCCAAAACCAGTTTCTGAACTACCCACCCGCAGATAGCTGACAATGGAAATAATTGTAATAATATTATAGACTGTAGCACCAATAAGTACCAAATCACATAGGTGAGGGAACTTACAGTAGTAAATTTACTTATAAGGCCCGTGAAACAGGCAGCTGGAATGTAATCCGTCTAGTGTGTACAGTACTAAATTTAAAGAAATTATTTATTCTGTTTTCCAACGATTTCTGTAATATGCGTTAGAAGGTGCCTGAAACTTGAAATAGTACACACGTCTGTGGACAGGACAACCTGTGAAAGGACCTGGGCAGACTGTACCATCAGTTATTATCCAGAGGTGTTGTTAGAATTACTGGTAAAATTTTAAAAAGTTAAGTGCATGCAGAGCTGTAAAGCAACTAGAGAGGATTGTTCACCCATTAGTATTTACATTTGTATAAAGGAGAAAGTTTGAAACAAATTCCCCTTCCCCCCAACCCTCCCATCTGTGAAGCATAGTTTTGCATCAAAAAATATCAATCACATAGTTGAGACAGTTAGTCAAAAAAGATATTTTAAAATTTTTCATACACGTCTATGACGAATCCCGGGGGAATTACTATTTCACTGATATGCTTAATTATAGAAAACAGAAAATGTAATGTAAATTACACATCTGTCAAGCAGTCTGAGGGCGTTAGCAACCTCTCTTATGAGCGACAAAATCCCAAGCAACGAGGGGATAGGACTGATAACCTTGAAGTTTAGACCCTTTTATCTACAAACCAACCAAGCTGTATCGAAGAAACCCAGACACTTGTAGCAGGCAATTTCAATAACAACTCAATTTCGACAGAACTTCTAGGCAGCTGCTAGAAAAATATAAAACATACAGAGTGCAAATTAAATTTACGCAGCAAGTGAATTGCAAGCAGTACGTGGACCCCAACAAGAACAGAAATATGAGGGGATACAACTGAGTCCATTTGACCTCACAGTACTAAAAGTAAGAAAATATGTACAAAAGACATTTAAGGAAAGGAAATGGCAGATACTGACACTTTAATATAGAAAACACATACTCCTGCTGGCACAATCTTACAGTTTGATTTAGACGGGCTGTTATTGTCAGAATGTTCATCCACATAAAGGCATCAGTGAAACACATCAGTAGAACGGTACGAGTCAGTGAGAACCATGAACGGTACTTAAAGTCTATTCCAGCAGCCATGGTAGTGGGAACATGCCCGAAGTCCGCATCCAGAATGTCCCATCCCTGCACAAGCAGCACAAAGTTAGAGCTCCCCGATAGCAAAGGCTTTGACCGCAATTTAAACATCAACCTGACAGACATGATGATCGACCATCGTGGTACCTCTCAGGTACAAGCTGCAGCACCATGCAAGGTTAGACGATAACTTCCAAATCCCAGCAGCTAACGTGTCAGCTGCGTGGGCTTTTAAATCCCATGCCGAACTGCCAAGGTGCCACCTCTACAGACGGCAAGGAAACGACAGCTAAACCATGCTAGGCAAGCTAGGCAGAAAGTTTCTGCGAGCACAGGAATCGATACAGCCCCGTGCATGGTTCATAAGTTTCAGCTATAAGGAGTTTAGATCTCTTGTAAGAAGAACGTTACTTCTTCTCGGGTAGAGGATACTTGAAGATTAGGTGCTAATACCCCCTAATGAGTAATTTCGTTATTAGCATAAAGATCTTACATCTTGTTGTTGTCGTTTAGCCTTAAATCTGATAATCCAAAACAAAATGGCGCACAGGCTTCACTGTCGGGCGCTCTGTCTCAGTGCGCATAATTATAATGATTAAGACTAGACTGAAGTTTAAGAGAATCGAGCAAAAGAATCACTGTGGAAGGTAAAGGGATATTGAGATACTGAGGAGGATGACAGGCATTTGAAATCAGATAAGGAATGCCGGCGCACTTGAATATGAGTGGATTTCTCTGAAATGGGCAGTCACAGATATAAGACAGAAAAACGTAAGTACACGGAAAGTAACTTAAAACGTCCTTAGCCAACACAAGAAATACTTCAATTGATTGCCGAGTGGATGTAGAAACACATTCAGTGAAAGACGGAAATACAGCAATATAAATAACTTGAGAATGAAATAAATAGGAAATGAAGGGTAGCCAAAGCGAAACGGCTAGAAGAAAAATGTGGAGTCGAAAAGGATATAATCGTACGAAGAACTGACTCGCATACACTAAAATCAAAACAACTTTCGGTGAAATTAGAAGCGAGAGCCACAATATTAAAAGAGTCGTGGAAATTCCACTGTTAAACGCAGGGAAGAGAGGCAGTACGTAGGTGTGAAGGATAACTGGCAGGCTTCTACGAAGGGAACACATTGTTTGATGATGTGATAGAAGAAGAAATTAGGGTTGATATGAAAGGTATAGGGGGTTCAGTATTAGAGTCAGGGGTTAATAAGCGTTGGAAAGCTTGCGATCAAATAAGGTAGAAGGGGTTGAGAGATTTTCTTTGCAATTTCCGAAACCAATGAGGTAAGTAGCAACAATACTACTAATCAGTTTGGAGAGGAGAATCTACAAGACTGGAGGCCTACCGTCAGAATATCGGGAAAATGTCTTTTACACAATCCCAAACATAGCAAGGACAGATACGTGCTAGGATTGTTGCACTATCAAAATAACAGTCCACGCAAGCAAGATGATCACAAGAATATCGAATAGAAGAATGATGAGGAAGAATGGGTATTATTTGGACGACAATGTGTTTGTCTTTCGGAAAGGAAAATGAAGCATATAGTAATTCTAACGTTGACATTGATAATGGAACCAAGATTTGAGGAATACAGTATACTCATAGGATTTGTCGTCCTGAAAACGGCGTTCGAAAAGGTAAAACTGTGCAAACTGTAGCAAATTCTAAGAAAAACAGGAGTAAGCTGTAGTGTAAGACGGGTAACATACAATTTGTACCGGCATCCAGAAGGGATCTTAAGAGTGGAAAACCAAGAACGAATTGCTCGAATTACAAATGGTGTAAACACAGGGATGTAGTCTATAATTCGTAACGTTCAACCTACACATCGAAGAAGGGATGAATGAAATAAATTCTTAGGAGACTGCACGATTCTTTTACTACCGCTCATAGAAGCCCCTGAATATTCCTTGGATACAAAATTCATCTTAGCCCCTGGTTCAATAAACAGCATCTGGTGAACTAAAGAGATGAAGTCTCGGTAGTTCAGTTAGTAAGATGCTGACTGCAAGTGCAAAGGTCTTGAGTTCATTCCCTGTGACTCCTTTCAGTGTTTGGCCACTGCTTTCTGGTTTAATAATGATTTTTTGGGTGGCAAAAGCATAGCCTCACAGTGGTTGAAAATCTACGTTAAAATTTAGAGCCCTTGCAACTGTTTGTATCAGTAGAAACGTCGGCAGTGCAATGGTAACGGAAACGGCAACCGCGTCAATTCCAATGATACCATGGAAGGAAAAGCACAGCCGTATTCAAGTTAATCCTGTTTGGAGACTGCTCTAGTTCTTCATCCTCTTTGACTGTTACCGCTATAGATTAGTCGTTTTCTGCTTCGGTTGTCTCTGTTACTCACATGGAAAGCCGTTAAACCCTTATCATACAATTTTTGATCGATATATATAATTCCGATGAAGAGAGGGGAGTCGCTTCTAGTTCATCTCGGTTCGCAAATTAACATCAATCGCAAGTGACCCACGATTCTCGTTCTTGTAACATGAGCCACACACTGAAGGTATTTGCGCAACAGTTTCCTCGTTATGGACTACGTTACTTCCATTTTCTTACATATTGTCTTTAAGGGTCACCTGCTGAGATCTTTACAAAAAATCTAATTCCACTGTTGTGATATTGTCCTTTCATTTTTCAGTAAGTGGCCACATTACAGTACCATATGTAACTACATTCTCAAAAATACTATGGAATATCCTTTATTTGGCTTCTTGGCCGTAATTGTTCCAAATATGTTCATGTAACGACTTGGTTGTTCGTTTATCCATCACCACCTTGCTCTCAATATCTCTGCCACGTGCACCGTCACTGAATATAGCATTACCTGTTATTTTCAAATTTTCACATTTTCAAATTCTTCATCTTCTAGAACTAAATGTATCGGTTGTTATCCAATACATGTATACTCTGCTTTTCGAAATTAATTTTTAGAAACTTATTATTTGTGTACTATTCCTGGAATTATCTACCATGTATATCACTTCTTCTCTGCTGTTCGTAAATTTTGTGCTGTTCGAAAAAATTATTTGGTCTCTTGTAAAAGAAATTGACGGCACGTATTTTTTATACTGTTTCTCTAGTGCTTGATTTATCCGGTTGTCAAAACGTAATGGAGGCAGACTGAAACTTTTGTTGAGAAATTTGGTGGTTTTAAAGTTTTCTCTTATCCCGTTTTACTTTCACTCCCGTAACTATTGGAGTCAACTTACGCCATAGCTTTGCTTTCCTTATTGAAATACAACCGAATTTAATGCACAGATTACCAGCTACAGAAACGGAAGGAAAATCCAGAAGGCAGCACGCCTCAGAACAATGAACTCATACGGAATAAAACTCTGCAAAGTCAATCGCTCTTCCTGAGCAACATGCGTAGCCTCTGAATTTCAGATGTAGCCCAAAGTCACGTAAGAGGCATGCGACCATTTTATAGATTCAAAAATTTATTTGTACACTGCTATAGTGATTACTGAGGTATAATTTAGTTACTTGATGTTCAGCATCTTGATGTTCAGCACCTTATTTATGCGTTTCGAGTAAACTCATCTTCAGAACATCAATGCAGGTCCTATATACTCGTTATGGCCTCATATTCAAGTAAACAGTTCGAGAGTACAACAGTTGTGTTCTGAAACTAGTTAGTTGTACATAGCGGCATAAAATGGTTCAAAGGGCTCTGAGCACTATGGGACTTAACTTCTGAGGTCATCAGTCCCCTAGAACTTAGAACTACGTAAACCTAACTAATCTGAGGACACCACACAAACCCATGCCCGAGGCAGGATTCGAACCTGCGACCGTAGCGGTCCCGCGGTTCCAGACTGTAGCGCCTAGAACTGCTCGGCCACTCTGGCCGGCCATGGCGGCATAGCGTGTGTATGATGCTTCTTCATCCTTTGACATTCTGAAGATGAGTTTACTCCAAACGCGTAAATAAAGTTGAGTTACTGAACATCTAATAACTAAATCTTTCTCCAGTGGCCATAACAGCAGCGTATAAATAAATAAAAAAAAAACTCAAATGTTAGTCTCGCAGATATTCTCCGTGGACGTCAGTACTTCACGCGCTGCCTCACCTGCTGCATGTAACGCAGCGAACCACAACCTGACTCACGCCTACGACATGTACCGGTAGAACAGCCGTGTGGGCGGAAGCACTCCAATAGAACCTGGTTTGGACGCTGTCCTCTGGGGATTCAGGGAAGGAAACCGCGCGTTCGCTACAGAATGCAACGCGGAACCATTGATACGATACGGGGACCAAGTTTTTGCATCTCTCGCGGACGCATGTGGACAAGCACGGCTGGAGGACAGCACTGCCCGCAGGCTTACCGCCCACGCCATCACTGCCGGCCTGCAACCGCAGGGGACGGCGCGCACGCCCACGCCACCCGCGCCGCCGCCACCGCAGCCACACTGCTGGCCGTCTGTCGCACGTTACACAAGGATGACGCCAGCGACCCTCCTCACCGGCGATTCAGTCACGACCACTGCCATCGACCTCTGCCTCTAACAGCATCACTTCCGACGTCATGAGTATCAGCCCCTGGCCACTAACGTAACTGCCAACAACGGAGCCCATAACGGAAGAGCGTTACTTTACATTTATGTACTATATTGTTGTGGTGTGCGTACTGTAAGACCTTCGGTACGCACACCATCAGATTATTTGACTTGTCGCTCTAACGAAGTAGGCGAGTGTCAGCAAATATGTCTCGTGGTCTTATCGTGGCGTGTTTATCTTCTGCCATTAGGTCAGACGATAGAAATGCCACGTGCATGCTTAGAGTAGCAGATTGACGGTGACCAACTTTAAACAGAACTTGATTAATTTTCACACACATTTATTAAAATAATAAAAAGCATAGACATTACGTAACTTGATTCTGGATGCTGTTTACAACTGACAATCTGAAGTTCCTTTGGTCTTGGTACATTAATCTTATTCTCACATATCTCTGATACTTGACAAAGTGTCTATACATTTATCTTCATGGCTGTGTACAGGAATATGATAATCTTATTAGGCGCAGACTGAAACTTCACTATAGACTAATGCAGGCTAATACAGACGAATGCAAACTAATGCAAACTTATGCAGACTGACTAAAAAAATGGTTCAAATGGCTCTGAGCACTATGTGACTAAACATCTGTGGTCATCAGTCCCCTAGAACTTAGAACTACTTAAACCTAACTAACCTAAGGACATCACACACGTCCATGCCCGAGGCAGGATTCGAACCTGCGAACGTAGCAGTCGCGCAGTAGACTGACTAATCAGAGGTCTGTACACTCGTTATAATACTTCACACGTTCAGGTATCACTGTGCGAGTGTGATCCGCTAGGAGAAAAGGTTCTACATTAGCAGCAATCTCACTGGCTGCGTTACTTATTAATACGTGGATTGGCGGAAGCAGAATTTGGTCTGTCTCTAAGGCAGCGCAATCTCGTCGTACGGAGACGGACGAGCGCTGAGCCTGCACTGTTGAGCTTAGGGGGGCGCGCTCAAGTGGGAAAGTTGTGTACGCGTTGACTACGCGGAACTATGTACACAACAATTGTCTCTACGACTTCATTGATTGAGGGTTTTGTAATGACGTTAAAATAATCATAAACCAGTAGCGCAAAGTAAATTTTATTTCCTTTACCGGTTTCAGGCACCTAGTGCTACTGTGGTCATGAGGTTCATATTGTCTGCTTGCATCTTATTTTTGACACTCGCGAATAATGCCACAATTATGATAATTCTAACGCTCTGAAGAAGGGCACTAGATGTCTAACACCCGTAAAGCAAATAAAATTTCTTCTCTGCAACTGGTTACTGACTTTTTAAGTAAATAGAAATACAGTTGCTGAAGATAGATCAAATACCGTACCCATTGATCATTGTGTAGAGAGAAAGCTACACAAACCATTGTAAAAGTACAGCTGGATTAGGAACAGCACATTTTCTTTATTGTTCCACAGTTAATAAAATAACAACGAATAGTGAGAACACCAAAGCGGAAGATAACACACGGAAGGTCGAAATACGGGTTTCGAGCTTTCGACTTGGTTTCACCGCTGAAGACAGTAACACGGTCCCTCCTTTCAGTCATCGTATAAACATCGAGAGGGCAGATATTGAGATGTTCGGCGGATAGTAAAGCCACTAGAATCGCTTAGTAGCGGAAAGGCATCATTACGAGATGAGCTATCCGTACGATTCTACAAAGACTATGCGAAAGAGCTTTCTTTCCCTTTTAGCAACACTTTATCGTAGATCACTGGAACAACGAAGGGTACATAGCGACTAGAAAAATGCACAGATCATTCCCGTTTTCAAGAAGGTTCGTAGGTTAGATGCACATAAATATAGGCCTGTGTAGTTGACGACAGTCTGCTGCAGAATTATCGTGTTTTATGCTCAAGAGGTATGATGTTTTAGAAGCACGAAAATCTTCTCTATTAAAACCAACGTGGATTTCCCAAAGGGTAATCTTTCGAAACTCAGCTCGCTCTGTTCCTCCATGAGATCCATAGTACTGTAAGCGAAGGCGCTTAGGTTGATGCCGTGTTCCTTGACACCAGGAGGGCGTTTGACACCGTCCCACGTTGCCGGTTAGTGAAAGAAAAAGAAAAAAAAAGACGAGATAATCGAGTATCGGACAAGATTTGGGACTGGATACAAGACTGACTTACAGACAGAAGTCAACACGTGGCTCTGAACGGAATGAACTCGACAGGTGCAAATGTAATACCGGAGTACCCTACGTAAGTATGACAGGCACACTACTGTGTAACAATGTATATAAATGACCTAGCTTAAAGCATTGGAAACTCTCTGAGACTGTTCACAGATGATGTGCTTCTCTATAAAAAACAGCAATGCCAGAAGACAGTATCGATTTGTAAACAGACCTGCAGAGGTTCGATGATTGGCTCAGATTCTGGAAGTTGACCCCGAACGTAAATAATTGTAACATGTTTCGCATACATAGGAAAAGAGGCCCACTACTGTACAACTACACTGTTGATGACAAAATGCTGGAAACAGTATTTACCGTAAAATAAATAGGAGTAACTGTCCAGAGAGATATTAAATGGAATGACCATATAAACCAAATACTAGGAGAAGGAAATACCACGCAGATTAATAGGAAGATTCTTAAAGAAATGCAGCTCATCCAGGTAAGAAGTGGCTTATGAGGTGCCTGTTTAACCGATTCTTGTTTACCATTCATCAATTTGGAATTCTTACCCGGCAGGACTAATAGAAAAGACAGAACATTCAACGAGGAGCGTCATGTTTCATAACGCGTTCGTTTAGTTAGCTCGAGAGCTTTACCGAAATGCTCCACAAACTCCGTTGCCAGACGTAACAAGAGAGGCGTTGTGCGTCACAGAGAGGTTTCGAGAGAGCCCTTTTCGAGAAGAGTTAGACAACATATACATCTCGCGAAATGATTACGAAGAGAAGATTCGAGAAATTCGAGCTAATGGAGAGGCTTAGCAACAAGGCATTCGCGAGTGGACCGGAGAGTTGGGGAGGAGTTAGTGGGATGGTTAGTGGTTGCAGAACTACCCTCCGCCTTGCGGAGTATGATGTGGATGTAGAATCTGAGCTCTTCCTTAGGATGTTGTAGTATTACGAAAATAATGATATTCTGTCAACGAAATGATGAACCCTTTAGGCCTGACAACGGCCAAGCTGTTTCCCACGTCGTTTCATTTGGTGAACGCCTTTCTACGAAACAAAATGGGTTGTTGAAAGACCCAGTGGACACCGTCGAGATTAGGCTAGTTGGTGGGCCTTGTCGTTTTCCGTTTTTTGAACAAAAATTAAACGAAGTATACAGGAGAGAAATTAAACTGCGGAGAAAAGCCTGCCAGCAGAGTTTAGAGTGACGTCATGTTTTGGTGCTCTCTGCAAGACATTAATTATTTGAGTTAACATGGACACAAGTTACTAATGAAGGCGATAAATAGCTCTTGTGCATTAATAGGTTGCCTCTTGCAAATTGTAGTCGTGAATGGGAGACCTAACATACAGTCGCAAGACTTACAGCATTTTATTTCAGGAATGCTTATCAAAAGTAGACATTATGACTCTGTTTGTCTACCAAATTAATAAGAGACGTGAAGAATGCACTATCACTGCTTGTGACCAGACAAGACACAGGTAAGTTATTCTTTGAAACTTCCTGACTGATTAAAACTGTGTGCCGGACCGAGACTCGAACTCGGGACCTTTGCCTTTCGCAGGCAAGCGCTGTACCATCAGAGCTAACCAAGCACGATTCAAGACCCGTCCCCACAGTTTCAATTCTACCAGTACCTTGCCATCTACCTTCCTAATTTGCCTTGGTCCGGCACACAGTTTTAATCTGCCAGGAAGCTTCATATAAGAGCACACTCCACAGCAGAGTGAAAATCTTATTCTGGAAACATCCCCTAAGGCTGTGGCTAGGCCATGTCTCCGCAATATCCTTTCTTCCGGAGGTGCTAGTTCTGCAAGGTTCGCAGAAGAGCTTCTGTGCAGTTTGGAAGGTAGGAGCCGAGGTACTAGCAGAATTGAAACTGTAGGGATGGGTCGTGAGTCGTGCTTGGGTAACTCAGATTGAAGAGCACTAGCCCGCGAAAGGCAAACGTCCCGAGTTCGAGTCTCAGTGCAGCACACAGTTTTAATCTGCCAGGAAGTTTCATATCAGCGCACACTCTACTGCAGAGTGAAAATCTAATTCTGAAATTAATTTTTTATTGATGTAAAGTAAAGCCAGACTGCTTTTAACTTTGACTGCTGTGGAAAGTTAACAGTTAATTATAACCAGTGTTAACATCTCATTTTAAGTACATGTTACTATTTTGCTTAAGTCCTATACTAAAATTAATTTTTTGTGTGTGGAATACCAACAACAATAACGAATTCTCCGTGGTTTGTTGAAATATAAAGGTGTCGACACACATCTGTAATGGATCGCTTTGTTCCAGTAGTTATTGATATTTCATTTGTTTAAATTCAGTTACCAGGAGTCTTAAGTTTATAACTACAGTCTAACCACAATTACAAATTTGGTAATGTAATGTTTGAAGAGGAATTCATTTAAGACCTTCTTAGCTTCATTCTGGTACAAAAAAGCTGTAGTTACAACACTGAAATTATTAATTGTTAACCGGTCTAAAATGAATGAACACGCTTTCGAAGTTCGTCCCTATGGGACGTGGCAACAGGTCATAGCAAGTAGAGTTACTGATTGCCAGGCGGAAAACTCTCAAGGTGAGCTAGTATTGGTCGATGTTCAAGAGGTGAATGCTGCCAGTGTCGGTTAACGGCAACGCTGATTCTCACAACGATAATTACAGGTAATAGTGAAGTGAATAACTTATTCCTGGCTCCAAAGACCCGCTAGCTTGCGGAAACGCCCGGCAAGAAGTACGGTAGTCTAGTCAACGCTTAGACAGGTACAGACGTTATTAACTACAGTAAGAGCTCAGTTTACTCTAAAATGTGTTCACAGCATTGACATCACTGTTGTTAGTAGCGAGTCCGATGTTATACGTTACGACAGACAGTCTAGGTTCCAGAAAGGACACACTACTTGACAGACACGGCCATATGCAGTGATAATTACGAATGGAAGAAAGAAGGTGGGTCAATGTAAGTCCACTATGACGTAGTAGAAGTTTTTGCTTTGATGACTAAAACAGGAAAGTACTACATTGGGAGTTTACATTAATAGTGTACGCTTTGTTGTGTTTCTCTGTGACACATTCGCTTTACGGTAAATCATGAAGGTGAGAAGATGGTATATGGGAATTACTGTGTAATGAATGTGGCACACCCTAAAACATAAAAAGATGTCTACAGGCCCAGGGGGAGCAACAAAATGCACTGACATACAATTCTAATTTAAATTCACACAGTGCGTAGCAATAGGAACGCATAAAAAAGCGTTACTGGTCCAGTACTTCATCATTTAGTTACAATGTATCGAAAATATCCATTTTTAATATATGGATTATGTCATTGTTATTTTGCTTTTGTGTAACTATCCCGATGTGCATTGATCCAAGCGGGTTAACGCATAGACGACCATAACGGTGGTGTCGGGCAGGGGGTGAGGGGAAGTTCAAAGTTTTTATTCACATACTGAGTGGACTACCATTAATTCTCTGAGATGCAACAAGTTGTTCTGTCTGCTATAAAACTTAGTCTTAACTGCATGACATGTCTAGAAACTGGACAACTCATTTACATCACAAATGTAAATTTCAGAGTTTAGCCGGCCGCGGTGGTCTAGCGGTTCTAGGCGCTCAGTCCGGAGCCGCGCGACTGCTACGGTCGCAGGTTCGAATCCTGCCTCGGGCATGGATGTGTGTGATGTCCTTAGGTTAGTTAGGTTTAAGTAGTTCTAAGTTCTAGGGGACTGATGACCAGAGATGTTAAGTCCCATAGTGCTCAGAGCCATTTGAACCAATTTTTTTAGAGTTTAGACCCTCCAGGAAAAACTTGTGTGAACGTTCATAACAGCATTCACAACTATAAAACAACCTTTTACATGAAGGGTACACAGTTGCTTAAGAACACAACGAAGATAACTGAAACTAAAATCTCACTTGAATGTACTCTCATCACTAAGCTAAACTATACTAATTAATATATAAAGAGAAACGCTCTTTGAAAAATTGTGAACAGATTTAAAACCAGTTCTTATACGTTACTCGAATAAAAATTTGCATTGACAAAAGCTAGACACTTTGCAAACAACAATGAACACGTTTTCTTTTAAAACCTATAACTAAAAACGGGAATGCTATGCTGTGTTCTGCTGATGTACGGTTTCGTTTTGTTTCTCACAGAGCGTATTAACTAAGACAAATTAAATGAGCCGGCCGGAGTGGCCGTGCGGTTCTAGGCGCTACAGTCTGGAGCCGAGCGACCGCTACGGTCGCAGGTTCGAATTCTGCCTCGGGCATGGATGTGTGTGATGTCCTCAGGTTAGTTAGGTTTAATTAGTTCTAAGTTCTAGGCGACTGATGACCTCAGAACTTAAGTCGCACAGTGCTCAGAGCCATTTGAACCATTAAATTATATGGGTACCTAATATAAGTGTGCGGGCTACAAAGAAACTGTTTCTTTCTTCTCATTTGTTTGCTTAGTAGCTTCAAAAACTAATTTTGCATTGTAGCATGTGCCAACGATGAGCTTTACGTTGTAGCAGAACACTATAAGCCAGTCATAAACACAACTTGTATAATATAAAGGTTTTCTGTTAACAGCGAGGGCCGGGAAGAAAACAGAACAGCACGTGTACATCTTTATTAACATTCCGCAAACCACCGTAGTTCTTTGCGGAGGGTACTACAGACCACTACTGTTAGTAGTCATATCCTTTCCAGTTACACTCACAAAAAGAGTGAGAGGAATAAGGACTGTCCGTATGCCCCGCGCGAAACATGATTTCCCTCATCTTCGTAGTCCTTACGCGAAATGTAGCTGTGTAAACAATTTTCGTTTGAAATAACATATATGGAGAAACAATAATATAAGTCAGCAATAATTTGTCTAAAATGGCCTGTTATCGTCGTTAACACCGTGAGCACAGCACAGAATTTTCTTTTCTCGTAGTCAGCTTCAACAGAAAACCTACACACTGTTTAAAAAATGTATTGCTTATGGCCGTCCAAATGTTGTTTGGAATATCGCTTAAAAATTGAAGTAAATAGGTCATGATCTTTTAGAAACTTATTTTCATTCATATTCTATAACGTACATGGTTTATAATAATTTCGAGTTACATTCCTTGAAGTTGCAAAGAAGAACCGAAATTTTCGTCCTGAGACCATTCCACATTAGGATGAGTATCCTGTACCCATAGATATTTAGAAATTGCCAGGTCCGCTAGAGTATAATAAAACAAGTTTAAATGCCAACTTGTGTCAGCCTCCGTCACTGGTAACAACGGTCGGTTTCAGTCAGGGTAGCACTGCTCCCTGAACTGAACTCAGCACTAGTGGCATCCGTTGTTCTATTTGTCACATCAGGTGACAGCGTACTGACGAAATTTTCTCAATACTAATGTTGTCGTTTTGGTCTTCAGTCCTGAGACTGGTTTGATGCAGCTCTCCATGTCACTCTATCCTGTGCAAGATCTTCATCTCCCAGTACCTACTGCAGCCTATATCCTTCTGAACCTGCTTAGTGTATTCATCTCGTGGTCTCCCTCTACGAGTTTTGCCCTCCACGCTGCCCTCCAGTACTAAATTGGTGATCCCTTGATGCCTCAGAACATGTCCTACCAACCGATCCCATCTTCTGGTCAAGTTGCGCCACAAACTCCTCCCCAATCCTGTTCAATACTTCCTCATTAGTTGTGTGATCTACCCATCTAATCTTCAGCATTCTTCTGTAGCACCACATTTCGAAAGATTCTATTCTCTTCTTGTCTAAACTATTTATCGTCCATGTTTCACTTCCATACATGGCTACACTCCATACAACTACTTTCAGAAACGACTTCCTGACACTTAAATCTATACTCGATGTTAACGAATTTCTCTTCTTCAGAAACGCTTTTCTTGGCATTGCCACTCCACATTTTATATCCTCTCTACATCGACAATCGCCAGCTATTTTGCTCCCCAAATAGCAAAACACCTTTACTACTTTAAGTGTCTCATTTCCTAATGTAATTCTCTCAGCATCACACGACTTAATTCGACTACATTCCATTATCCTCGTTTTGCTTTCGTTGACGCTCATCTTGTACCCTCTTTTCATGACGCTGTGCATTCCGTTCAACTGCTCTTACAAGCCCTTTGCTGTCTCTGACAGAATTACAATGTCATCGACGAACCTCTAAGTTTTTATTTCTTCTCCATGGATTTTAATACCTACTCCGAATTTTTCTTATGTTTCTTTCAATGCTTGCTCAATATACAGATTGAATAACATCGGGGTTAGGTTACAACCCTCTCTCACTCCCTTCACAACCACTGCTTCCCTTTCACGTCCCTCGACTCTTATAACTGCCATCTGGTTTTTGTACAAATTGTAAATAGCTTTTCGCTCCCTGTATTTTACCCCTGCCACCTTCATAAGTTGAAAGAGAGTATTCCAGTCAATATTGCCAAAAGCTTTCTCTAAGTCTACAAATGCTAGAAACGTAGGTTTGCCTTTCCTTAATCTTTCTTCTAAGATAAGTCGTAGTGCCAGTATTGCCTCACGTGTTCCAACATTTCTACAGAATCCAAACTGATCTTCCCCGAGGTCGGCTTCTACCAGTTTTTCCATTCGCCTGTAAAGAATTCGCATTAGTATTTTGCAGCTGTGACTTATTAAACTGATAGTTCGGTAATTTTCACATCTGTCGACACTTGCTTTCTTTGGGATTGGAATTATTATATTCTTCTTGAACTCTGAGGGAATTTCGCCTGTCCCATACATCTTGCTCACCAGATGGTAGAGTTTTGTCGGGACTGGCTCCCCCAAGGCTGTCAGTGGTTCTAATGGAATGTTGTCTACTCCCGGAGCCTTGTTTCGACTTAGGTCTTTCAGTGCTCTGTCAAACTCTTCACGCAGTATCATATCTCCCATTTCATCTTCATCTACCTCCTCTTCCATTTCCATAATTTTGTCCTCAAGAACATCGCCCCTGTATAGACCATCTATATACTCCTTCCACCTTTCTGCTTTCCATTCCTTGCTTAGAACTGGGTTCCCGTCTGAGCTCTCGATTTTCATGCAAGTGGTTCTCTTTTCTCCAAAGGTATCTTTAATTTTCCTCGTGAGATAAGCCTCTACATCCTCACATTTGTCCTCTAGCCATCCCTGCTTAGCCATTTTGCACTTCCTGTCGGTCTCATTTTTGAGACGTTTGTATTCCTTTTTGCCTGCTTCATTTACTGCATTTTTATATTTTCTCCTTTCATCAATTAAATTCAGTATCTCTTCTGTTACCCAAGGATTTCTACTAGCCCTCGTCTTTTTACCAACTTGATCCTCTGCTGCCTTCACTATTTCATTCCTTAAAGCTACCCATTCTTCTTCTACTGTACTTCTGTCCCCTGTTCCTATCGACTGTTCCCTTTTGCTCTCCATGAAACTCTGTACAACCTCTGGCTCTTTCAGTTTATCCAGGTCCCGTCTCCTTATATTTCCACCTTTTTGCAGTTTTTTCAGTTTTAATCTACAGATCATAACCAATATATTGTGGTCAGAGGCCACATCTGCCCATAGAAATATCTTACAATTTAAAATCTGGTTCCTAAATCTCTGTCTTACCATTAAATAATCTATCTGAAACCTTCTAGTATCTCCATGGTTCTTCCATGTCTACAACCCTCTTTCATGATTCTTGAACCAAGTGTTAGCTATGATTAAGATATGCTCTGTGCAATATTCTGCCAGGCAGCTTCCTCTTGCATTTCTTAGCCCAATCCATATTCACCTACTATGTTTCCTTCTCTCCCTTTTCCTACTCTCGAATTCTAGTCACCCGTGACTATTAAATATTCGTCTCCCTTCACTACCTGAATTATTTCTTTTATCTCATCATACATTTCATCAATTTCTTCATCATCTGCAGAGCTAGTTGACACATAAACTTGTACTACTGTAGTAGGCGTGGGCTTCGTGTCTATCTTGGCCACAATACTGCGTTCACTATGCTGTCTGTAGTAGCTTACCCGTACTCCTATTTTTTTATTCATTAGTAAACCTACTCCTGCATTACCCCTATTTGATTTTGTATTTATAACCCTATATTCACCTGACCAAAACTCTTGTTCCTCCTGCCACCAAACATCACTAATTCCCATTATATCTAACTTTAACCTATCTATTTCCCTTTTTATATTTTCTAACCTACCTGCCCGATTAAGCGATCTGACATTCCACCCTCCTCCGATCCGTAGAACGCCAGTTTTCTTTCTCCTGATAACGACGTCCTCCTGAGGAGTCCCCGCCCGGAGATCCGAATGGAGGACTATTTTACCTCCGGAATATTTTACCCAAGAGGACGCCATCATCATTTAATCATACAGTAAAGCTGCGTGCCCTCGGGAAAAATTACGGCTGTAGTTTCCCCTTTCTTTCAGCCGTTCGCAGTACCACCATAGCAAGGCCGTTTTGGTTAGTGTTATAAGGCCAGGTCAGTCAATCATCCAGACAGTTGCCCTTCCAACTACTGAAAAGGCTGCTGCCCCTCTTCAGCAACCACACGTTTGTCTGGCCTATCAACAGATACCGCTTCGTTGTGGTTGCACCTACGGAACGGCTATCTGTACCGTTGAGGCACGCAAGCCTCCCCACTAACGGCAAGGTCCATGGTTAATGGGGCGCTATAAAAAATGGCTCTGAGCACTATCGGACTTAATTTCTGAGGTTATCAGTCCCCTAGATCTCATAACTACTTAAACCCAACTAACCTTCGACCGTAACGGTTGCGCGGTTCCAGACTGTGGCGCCTAGAACCACTCGGCCACCCCTTCTGGCTAATAAGCGGTATAAAATCCTACTTATATGTGACTACACACGCTGAGATTGGGATCCATCTGTTGTAGTTACTGGAGTCGTAGGTCCATATCAACAGTGACTGCACAAAAATATCAGTAACAAGAATATGACGTAGATATCACAAAAGTTCTTAAAAGAAACTGTTATCTGAGGACACCTCAGAAGCCTTCGATGCAGGAAATAACTCGGCCAAAGTCTTTGCTGTAGCCCTTGCTTGCTGGTCCGTCTACAACCTCTCTTGCCCTCTCCACAGGTCTGTTTTTTAGAGTTACAATTTGGGATTAATAATCGGTCTATACAACAGCGAACGACATACACTGCTTGTGAGCACTGATGCATCTCAGCGATGCTTTGTAGATGTCTAGAAACAGCCACTGAGAGCAACGTATTGTGGTTATCGTTCTACACCAAACGAGCGTCTCTTGTTAATTCCTCAATTCTCCATTATTCTCAATAAATACGAGGGATAAGGGGCATGGCAAGTCAAGAAATGTCTAAACCATATATTTTGTGCCACTAACCAATAATCATGGTAGCTTGGTCTTTTTTTGGTTACCCTTCATTCCCTACCCGTAGAAACAGAGCGCGCAGTTCGAGTAGTGACCAACTGGTGGTACAGGTGCTCTTGAACCCAACACCATGCGAGCTGTTCGTGGGACAGAAGGAACCCCAACTGGGATAATTTTGGAGGGGATTTTAAGTTCCAGCATTTGCCTTACACCCGAGGAACGCTGCTGCCGTTTCACTTCCCCCTGTGGCCTGATGGAGAACGACTTGATTCCCATTCTCGATAAGTTCGTCGAAATATAACAACCGTGCTGATTCCCCTAACTTCCGGCTGGCGGCCCTTCGCTTTTCCATTCTAGCCGGCCACAGACAGGTCAGTCAGGCTTGTAAGTTGTCAGTGATTGAGGTTGCTATAATGACTGCTGAAAAAGGCAAAAAACTGTTGGTAATAGGCAGCTATAAGTTCTGTTATCATAAGTGTCGTGTCAAAGTCGTTAAATACAACTGAGCGAGTAGAACAAGTAAGTGTGTAAGATTCACTTTAGTTATATTGTTATCACTGATCGCCCTATCAGTTTCTTTTGGTACTTACTTTTCCTTATTTCACATTTTACATTTCATGAAGTTTAAAGTTTTATTTCACAATACTGTTCACAGGCGCAAACACAGGGCACACCAACCGTCTGTTTTGCTCAGCAATAGAATAAGTTACCTAAAAAATATGATATATGAGGAGAAAATTTTCGTAACCAATGAATTCAGGTTTCTCACATTCAGACAATTTATAGAATGCTTACACATGTCGACCATTTTCGAATAGGACAGTCCTCAGTTTTTTCTGTCACATAGTTAAAATGCAACACAGGTTCTCGAAAACGAATAAGCGCTACGCGTATATGTACTAATATTTGTATTTTCTCTTTCAGCTACTGTAATTTCAATGTAATACTTGTATTTGATTTAGTGTGAAATTATTTTTCTCCTTTTTCAAAACATACTGAATGTGGAGAATTTTTGCGTAGGCAGACAATAGTACAAACCATTTGAAACATTTCAGCGCTATCTAAACATTTCGCAAATATTTTTGTTCCTTGAAAGAATTTATTACTTTCGCTTATTTAACTACAAATTTTGTTCGTCAATTAGATTTTACATTTCACCATTATAAATAACCATACAATATTTCGTTGTGAAACGAGATCGTAGACCAAGTCATGAAATAATGATGCAATTATTAATGAAACAGTCGTTAGATATAATTTATTTGAGATTTCGGAGAATGTAAAAAACTATCCATCACAGTAGAGTTCTTTAGTAGGAAATGCAGAGGAAAGTATTTCAAACGGTGAACAAGAAATTTCAGAAGACGAATCGCTAGGACACAAGTCGCCTCAGCTACGCGAAATTTCGCAACAACCACTTACTGAGAGAGTCGATTCAGGTTTTGTTTCCATTTCTTTTAATCAAACCACACACGAGCCAACATCAGTTACTGACAGTACATGCTCTGTCGTTTGCAAATCCAGTAAACATGAATGCGGAAATCAATCGTTCAACTCTGTTAGGAGTTGATACTAAAGAAGAACAAAGCACCTGAACAAAACGCAAAAAAATTTCAGAAAATAGACATTAACCTTGAACAAAACACAAAATCAAAAGAAGAAATAAGTGAAGATATCAGAAGTGCGAAAGATCAGCTAACGACACACGTTCGGAAACTCGAGAAAGAAAAAGCAAAAGCATTCTATAGAAATTCCACATAAGATAAGAAATGACTTGCAACGTATTATTACGAAGCTAGAGGCCAGGCTACCCAGCCTTGAAACTGAAAAAAGCAATTTTCTAAAACCGAACAACAGAACTACAAAGACGAGCTGCTTGCAAAAGTAAATATTGTACTGTTTCGAGAGCAATAGTCTCGCAAGTTAAAGAATTTCATGATCTTTTTAATATCACTGTTGAAACAATTAGTGAACAGGGATATGTTTAGGCTGAACTCTGTCGAACGAGAAGAAAAACATAGTCCTTTAATAAAGAATGTTTAAAACCGGACGACGAAGACGGCAATTTTGTCTACAAGTACCGACATAGACTCTGATGGCGCACATCTTGTACCGGTTTCAGACACAAAATAATGGGCACTTAAGAAGTTTAAAGACACTCAGATTAAAGTCAATCAACAACAGAAAAAGGACAAACAACATGCTGGAACAGTTAATACGTATCGTACGCAAACTTAATAGTAATGGCAGGACTAATGACTTCACGCGTTCACATTCACATCCACAATCTCAAACTTGTGATCAAATCAATAATTTGCACCTTCTTTGTGACTTTCCCAGAGAACAACACTTTTCAACAAGACACGATACTGAGCCTCCTTTCAGGCGCAATAGAGATTATTCTGGCTCCCAGCGAAATGAAGATTTCGATTACGAGCACTTTCTCACTATCTGGAAATCAAATTTGTTTGAAACTTACGCAACAACTTTCATACAAAGCCCAGTTGGATCAATTTTTGTTTTTACTACTGTCAAACTGGCCTTAAGGCCACAAACTGGTATTCATGTGCGGATATCTCGAAGGCGAGCCAGCTTTGAGAATGCGTCTGTAATTAGGGATTGTCAAAATGAAGCTGATGTTCATCACGCTTTTCTGTCTGTGATCAGTCCGAGTTTTCGAATTCCGTCAAATATTTAGAGGGGATATTACGTAGGAACGAATTTCTCACAAACCCGTACAGCCCGTCTGAGCTGATACGCATTTGCTGGAGGAAACTGCCTTCACATCTGCGTCACGTAATATTTGCAGCAATGTGCAAAGACGACCTCGATACTTTCCAAGGTTTGTTACAGGAACTGGAGCTAGAATCTGACAACCGTATGACTCGAAAACATGAAACAGACGTCCTGACTCGCGACATTCATTTCCAGTGAGCTCTCACGGAAATTACGAACGCTCTCACAAAACTCATTATCACAGGGACAATTACAGACGACGAAACAGGCATCATCCGTATGATTCACACCGAAAAAACCAAAACGGTTACCGTGACAGAAGCCATTTCCGTAGTGACTATCATGATCACGGTAATCGACAACACTGACGATATGAAAAAGAGCACAGACATTATCACAGTGATCAGATCAACTACAGGCAGAACCTGTATTCTAATGGATACGTCTAGCTCACAGAACTTACAGCAAAACAGAAATTATAGAGACTGTCACCTAAATGGGGACTTTGCATTAGAAGAGATGAGAAAGGCCTTAATTACCAAATGGTGCAAATAAAACACAATTTAAACTTGACCAATGAAAAAACCCAAAACCGTACTTAAAACAACGAAAAAATTGAACATCAATATCCAGCCGAGATAGTTTTAAACCTAGAAACACACAGCAATTAAAAATTCAACACATTTTCCAGTAACACAAAAATAAATAAGTTACAACAGATTAAGGTAAATGCTATGATCCCAACACACATGAAAATTTGCTTAAGATGAAGGTCACAAGCTAACGGATAAAAATTCAGAATTATTTCAGATATAAACTTAAACTGAACAGTAACATTAAGTAGTGTGGCTGGGGTTGAAGGAAACAGAGCGAAAGACAAATAGCGGCGAGAGCTGCCGAGTTTATGCAGTATAAATGACGTACAGAGCCGGCTAAGCAAGCCGAGGTGGCATGAGAAAGTGTGGCCTGGTTTTAATTAGATGGAGTTCCTACAAGCAGCCATTATATCAATATGTCAACTTTTGTGCGTTAACATACAGCTATAATCGGCGGTGGAAATACTTTTGCAGAGAAAAGCACACAGTGATACATGTAAGGTATTTTAGGCCAATAGACATAAATAGTTATTGTAGTCGTTTTGTCAGGGGCAAACGACTATTGAAAATATAATTGTTTTCGGATAGCTCAACATGACTTTCCTAAGGGACCGAAGTTTATCTTGCATTTACCAATAGAATAAGGTGCGGAGAAAATATTTCGCCGTATGCGACTACCGTCCGATTTCGAAGAAACAATTTGTGACTGAACCATCAAACTTTGCAGAAACATAAAAGAAAATTAAATACGTATGGTCGTGAAGTAATGAGACATAGGTCCTATACTAAATAATTAGTCCATACACAAGTCCCATTTAACTTTGCATTTATGGTAGTCAGAAGATAACGAACTTACTTCCTTCGACATTTCCAAATACACGTCGCAAAGTATAGCTTCTCTCAGAAATGTACTGCTGTGCAGTATGGTACTTTCACATTACACTAAAAAAAATATTTTTTAAACAATAATAATACGGTGGCAAGACATGTGTGTCCGACACAAATTACAAGAGACAGAAGAATGAGTAACTGTTCATCGATAATATCTAGTACATTAAAAGAATTTGTAAAAAATGTTCTTCTTTTGTCCGCCTTTCGCGCAGCGGCTTTCAAAGCTCACTGCATCTCTGACGGTGCTTCCACAATAAACACGTCACATCACAGGACGTTCGTCTTTTACATTCTTGAAACGTTATTTGCTAACTGTAGCTGTTGGCCGAACGACTGCTCGATTAGTGAATGATTTAAAATGGTAAGGCACTCACATAATGTTACATTGCCTTCCATGGGAATCTTGGAAATATAGGAGATTACCAAGATTCACATGTCGCCGTTAACATTATGAGACAGAGTACTTTACATGGATCAAACATAGTATTTCTGTCATTTGACTATTAGGATTACACAGAAATGATGACCTCTCACTCTGAGACAAAGACAAAAATATAAAAACTAAGACAGTAAATCTACAAAGTTTGCAATGGAGATTATACATTATATTCATTATATTCCTTTTACAGAGTTCATAAGGACCATCTTTTTGGCCTCAAGTTATTGTCCAGAGCTCATAGGCTCTTTACCCTCGAAAGAAAACACATAGACATTCATGCTTTTATACACACAAAATTCTCACACATGGAATTTCTTACAGGTGTCCATCTTCAATTGCTCACTAGTTGTCACGATTTTTACGCTTTCATTATTTGTGTATTTGACAGGTAAGTTAAAATTGCATCTTCTCCTGATGAAGCTTATCCCTTGAGAAGTTGGGCTACTGAGCGTTCTCCGAGAAGAAAACTTTTCATCAGCTCTGGTGGGCGAGTCTCGCTCGCGTGTTAGGGGCACACGTTACGTGTAACAAAAAATATAAATACCTATTAGTCTAACAACTAAGCATAAATCTAATTGCAGGACTTGGGATCCATAGGAACCTGACTTTAGCACCATTCGCGTGAGGTTTGGCTGTTCGCATTTCATTCACGGGATTAAATTTTCTTTATGCTGTGAACCCATATAAGAGTGTTTTATTTTGGGATCGGCTTTCAAGGAAAGTTCGTTTGTTCAACTACAGCGGGGGTGATGTGCTGGTACATCACTTTAAATTTAACGCGCTTATTGCGTCGATGGGCGTTGGCACTGGCTGATTGTTAGTGCTGAATCGCAACTCCAGGCGCTCACTAACCACCCCCCGGTATTTCAGCCTTCCCGTGCGAGGTTCGATGAACACGTTGCGTCGATGGTGTTGTGATATTTTGTGGTTTTTTGAGCTGGTGCGGAGGGGCGACGATTACCAGGGACAGAGACTCAATTGAAACCATCCCTGCCTCCACATTCTCCAGCAGATTTGGAAGATTTTAAGGTAGGCTAGAGCTCGCACTTTGCAAAGCAGCTAAGACTTGCACTTGGTTCCCGATGCACTGCACTTAGTCACATCAGCGTCTTCGGTTACACAACCTAATTATCACTGTCCGTCGGCATATCTGCACGTGTAACACTTATTATTTTCATCATGAATGAAATTATGACTTATTTATAACAACGACGTGGCAGACTTCCACAGCATTTTAAGCCTTCACTTATACACTACCATGTACACAAAACTTTTTACAGTTTCTAATCAAATAGTCTGTCTCACTTTGAAGCTTGCTAATTAAGAGCTTCGATTATCATGTCCATTTAAATTTCTGTTGCTTTGTTGGTAACCACCTTAAAATTTCGCTTTACATTATTCATCGTATTTCTCTAAGACTAATCATACTTTCGATTCACAGTCACAATACATTAGTTTCTCCGATTTGTAAGATAATATTTTTTTCTTTCTATTCATTAGATTCGTTTAAGTTATCACTGTCATGTCGACAAAAATTCCTATTTTACTAGATGCAAGGATCAATCAGTCACACTTGATCGCCCTCTCACATGAGAACAAAACACCTTTCAAGAAAATATTCTAATTCCTTATCGCGATCGCAGTTCGCGTCTCGGATTGACTTTAAAAGAAAAAGTAAAGATTAACTTCTCATGGTTGGGATTCCCAGTCATATAATATTTATTAAAAGTCATCATAGTCGCCGTAGACTGTATAAAGTATTTATTGTTACTATTACCATTTCTACCTTATGGCCATTTTCAACTAACACTGCCGGCCGCGGTGGCCGTGCGGTTCTAGGCGCTACATTCTGGAGCCGAGCGACCGCTACGGTCGCAGGTTCGAATCCTGCCTCGGGCATGGATGTGTGTGATGTCCTTAGGTTAGTTAGGTTTAAGTAGTTCAGAGACATTTGAACCATATGAACCAACACTGCAAAGTTACATTCTGTCAGAATACAAAACTATCTGACACGAGTAAATGTCGTCGTCAAAATGCAGCCTTTTGACTGTGAGAGTCCCACAAGATCCGATGAGTACGACACTTATTACATCGTAATATGTTGTTAAATACGTACTGAACTGTCGATGTTACCATCGTTGTAATAATCTGTCACACACACAAGTTCAGGTGCACTGACAACGTTATATTCCTTGTTAATATTAAAATTGACATAATTCCCGAAAAGCCACATTATGGCGTTGTTTATGGTTTAAATGGTTCAAATCGCTCTGAGCACTATGGGACTTAACATCTTAGGTCATCAGTCCCCTAGAACTTATAACTACGTAAACCTAACTAACCTAAGGACATCACACACATCCATGCCCGAGCGTTGTTTTTCATGTAGGGATAAGCTACTTGAGTAGGAGCCAAATAGTTGGAGGTTTCTACATAATTCCTATTAGTTGTTTCAGAAAAGCTATTTTTTCTTTTGATGACCTTCCATATATCTAAATAGCGACCACATATAAATCTGTGTGAGAGCTTGCCAACTGGAAGAAATGGGTAGGTGATGAGAGTACTGAGACTGGTCGGATAAAATTATTCTTTATCGGACCCAGCGTGCTGCGTTGCGCTGTTCATGTGGAGCTCAAACTGAGGATCATACACCTGATAATAATAGGCTGCCAGCGATTTACAATGATACTACTGACTGCGCAGGGTGTAAGGTAACACTTCCCCGCGTGTATACTTTCTCGTGAGCTTCGTTCAGAAGCAATGTCGTTTTTGCACCTCATAAAGTACAGGTAATTACTTGCAGCACAAAAGTAGAATATACTTCAGTTAAAATGAGTTTTATTTCACTTTTAATGCCGCAAAAAATGGAGGGAGCGAGAGAGGCTATCTGTGTTAAGTGAGAGTATTGCTATCTTTTGGGATTAAAGTGGACTTCATACAATATAATCTGCCGACGAGAGTGACATCTGTGAACAAATGAGTTAACATATGCAGGGCTATAGGGAATAGTAGTATAGGTGTAACAATAGAAAGCAATTTGATATGGCAACGCATTAATTTCTGTTTCTAAATATGCTCTCGTTTTTTTTGATGAAGAAACCAAACGTGTTGTTACCTGTAAAGTTATGGATACGAAAAAGGGTCCTGTAGTAAAGTTTTAAGAAGTGCGGAACAATGAGTACTGGAAACTTTTGGAGAGAAAGTAAATGACGAATGAATGCTGATTAACTGAAATGTTGAAATATAATGTAAGTAAACGTTTCTTTCCTTTCATTAATCAGATTGCAGACAGTTTCTTTTCTTGCTAAAACTGACTTACAGTATTTCAGTTAAAATGAAAAATCAGTACAACAGAGATTTGGCTGTGACATATGTAAGCTGTTGAAAATAGCTCCATACTGCACTGACGAGGGACCGATTACATATTCATTTTCGGAAAGAAGTGCACCATTGATTAGGTTAACTAAATGGCCATTACACAAAAGCAATTCACATTCTATCAGTTGGTGTAATACTCTAAAGAACCAAAGAAACGTAAACACCTACCTAACATCGTGTAGGGCCTCCGCAGAAGTACCCCAACACGAAGTGGCATGGAATCGACTAATGTATGAAGTAGGGCTGTCTATAAATCCGTTAGCGTACGAGGGAGTTGAGATCTCTTCCTAACAGCACGTTGCAAGGCATCCGATAAACTCAATAATGTTCATATTTCGGGAGTTTGTTGGCCAGCGAAAGTGTTTAATCTCAGAAGAATGTTCCTGAAGCCACTCTGTACCAATTCTGGGCGTTCAGGGTGACGCAGTGCCTTGCTGGAATTGCCCAAGTTCGTAGGAATGCACAATGGACGTGAATGGATGTATGTGATCAGTCAGGATGCTTACGTACGTGTCACCTGTCAGAGTCGCAGCTAGAGGTATCAGGAGTCCCATATAACTCCAACTGCACACGCCCCACACAGTAACAGAGCCTCCACCAGCTTGAACATTCCCCTGCTGACATGCAGGTTACATGGATTCATGAGGTTGTCTCCATGCCCATACACGTCCATCCGCTAGATACAATATGCAACGAGACTCGTCCGACCATGCTACATGTTTCCTGTCATCGACAGCCCCTGTCGCTGTTGACGGGCCCAGGCGAGACGTAAAGCTTTGTGTCGTGCAGTCATCAATGGTACACGAGAGGGCCTTCGGTTCCGAAAGCCCATATCAATGATGTTTCGTTGAATGGTTCGCACGCTGACACTTGTTGATGGTCCAACACTGAAACCTGCAGCAATCTGTGAAAAAGTAGCACTTGTGTCGCGTTGAACGATCCTCATCTTCGTCGTCGGTTCCGTTCTTGCAGGATCTCTTTTCGGCCTCAGCGATGTCGGAGATTTGATGTTTTACCGGATTCCTGGTATTGACGGTACACTCGTGAAATGATCGTACAGGAGGGTCGCTTCTTCACCGCTACCTCGGAAATGCTGTGTCCCATCGCTGGTGCGCCGACTATAATACCACATTCAAACTCACTTAAATCCTGATAACCAGCTATTGGAGCATGAATAACCGATCTAGCAACTGCGCCAGACAGTGTCTGAATACGCATGCCTATACCAGTTCTTCTTTAGTTTGGATACAGGTCTGGTTCAGTATCCTGCTGATCGAATTTGCACCCGAAATACTTCGTTCGCTTCACGAAGTCGTATGCGCGCAGTCATTCTATGCACCCGAGAAGGGAACCTAATTTCTCACTTGAAAAAGTGTGCAAAATTTCACTGGGAGACAAATTACTGCCTTTGGTTAGTATTGTCTGCACTCAGTCGGCGTGATCCAGGCGTTAATTACTTTACGGTCACGAACTGCGCCATTTTCAGCTCCCTGATTTTGCGCATTTATTGGTTAGTAGCCGGCCGTCCTTTTCTCGGCGCGTCGGAGAAGGACCGCTTAATTCCAGCATATTCGAAACACAGCGGCTGCAGCCGGGAGCGGCGGCTATCTGGCCGGGCGGCCGCCACTGGTCCGCACCAGCGGCTCTGCTTGCTGCTGGCGTTGCCATGGAGATAATTCAGTCGCCCGCGGGAACAATGGCCGCTGCCAGCGGCAGGCACAAGCCGAGCCACCCGAGCCGGCCCCGCTCAAGCACTGCCGAGGCGTCTTGCCTTCATTAATGCACATTCACGCGTCTTCTTCGAAGTTTATTTGTCATACCGTAAATTTTATGTTTAATTAAGTGCATAAATGAATGTGAAAGAAATTACGGTGAAAGTTAGAAGCAATATATAGCTATAAGAAAATTGCTGCATGAAAAAAAAAAAAAATAGTACACGTGGAAAGGCGACATTGATTTCGATCCAAAGACGGCATATTCCACTTGGAAGATAGAAAATGTACTGATAACGGTTTCAACGTCTTCCGCCAGCAGATAAGAGAGTTGACGTGGTTACCTTAGCGCCAACTGCTCCTACATTTTAGTAGAGAATGTTCACAGTCAGAAGGCTCATTGTGTTGCAAACATGTTTGTGTTGGAAACATGTGAAGCAAACAGCAACGAGGCCACGGAGACGTACTCGTGCTTCCTACAGACAAATGGTCAAGTTAGGAAGGGATCAAAAAAAATGACTCTGAGCACTGTGGGACTTAACTGCTGTAGTCATCGGTCCCCTAGAACTTAGAACTACTTAAACCTAACTAACCTATGGACATCACACACATCCATGCCCGAAGCAGGATTCGAACCTGCGACCGTAGCGGTCACGCGGTTCCAGACTGTAGCGCCTAGAACCGCACGGCCACTCCGGCCGGCAGGAAGGGATCATATTGTCACCTTCCGAATAGCTGCATGGTCCTTTCGGAGAACAGCTAGACAAGTTGGACGTGATGCGTCAGTTGTGGAATGATGCTGGTATCAATGGTCACGTGAATGTTCTCAGACCTATAATGAGGTTCTGGACGTCCACGGACGCAGACGTCGTATTGTAAGGCCAACTGTGGCTCATCGTTAGGCTACAACAACACATATAAGAGGGACTGTGAGCCGAGATGTGTAACGCGAACTGGCTTTTGGCAGTGGAACAATGGGCATGCACCCCTCTAGCCGTCTTTCACCCATGGCACAGCAAAGAGTGCGTGGCTCGAATCGTGCCCACAGAGGATGCTTTGGGATGTCGTTCCGTGGTCTTCAGTGATGAAAACCGGTTCTTCTTGCACGAAAGTGATGGTAGTTAGCGCGTACGACGTACGCCTTATGAGTGCATTCGTCCAGAATACTATGGTCTCATGGCCGGCCTTGTCGTCTGGAGCGCGGTAAGCTACAAGTTTCGTTCTTCTCCGGTGTTTCCGGAGGGGAGGCTCACCAGGGCTCGGTACATGCAGAATGTAATTAGACCCGGTCTTCTGCAGTTCTCGCAACAAGAAGGTGATGTATTTTCCCTACAAGATAATGCACGTCCACACATTTCCCGTGAAACTCAAGGTCGTCTGCAAGGCGTGGAGCAATTTCCCCCTGGCCAGTAACATCTCCGGACTTGTCTACAGTCGAGCACCTGTGGGATACGATGGGATGAAAAGTGAGTCGTGTGACCCGCCAAGCAACAGCTCTTACAGAACTACGTCAATAGTTCCAACAGGCGTGGCATAACGCATCCCAAGACAGTGTTCACTGTTTTAACGATTCACTGGAGGCCAGAGTCAGCACCTGCATTGCCTCCCGTGGTGACTACACCACGTACTAATTGATCTATAATCATTACGTTTGTTCCATATTCATTGTTGCAACAATAAATCTTGAATGACCTGGAAATCTCTAAATGTGTGCATATTTTTTTCCAGCATTGCAGTTAGCCTCATCGTATATTTTTATACTTTCATCCGTTATAACACCTTTGCATAGGGTAAACAAAGTGTCGTGTCTGTTGTGAATCTCAAAAATTCTATATGTGGTACATGTATTGACAAGTACTTGAGTTACCATTAACGTAAGTAAGCAGGTCGGAAAATCCACAGTTCTTGTGGGTGTATGGTGGAGAATGAGTAGCTTTGATAGATGAACTATTCAAGGCAGAAGAGGCTCAAAAAAATAAAAAAAGGCAAGGCCAAATATAAATACTTGAATGTCACAGGCCTTACTGAATTTAACTGATGTAAAGAGGAAATATAAAAACGCAACAAATGAATCAGGTGAGAGGAAATACAAATGTTTAACAATGAGATTCACATGATGAGAAAAATGGCTGTTCAGGAAGGTAGGGATTTAGAAACATATTTCACTATGGGAAAGACAGACACTACCAACAGGAAAATTAAAGAGGCCTTAACAGCAAAAAGCAGCGCCTGTATGAATACCAAGAGGTCAGATCGAAAACCATTGCGAAGCAAAGAAAGGAAAACTGAAAGTTGGAAGAAATATATAGAGAGTCTATACAAGGAAGATGAAGGCAATGTCAAGAAAGTGAGGACGACGTAAATGAATATGAGATGGGAGCTATGATACTAAGAGAAATATTTGTCAGAGCACTGAAAGACTTAAGGCGGAGCAAAACCCCTGGAGGAGACGAATTCTGTCAGAACTACTGACAGATTTGGGAGAGCGAGGCGTAGCTAAATTATTCCATTTAGTGTGCAATATGTATGAGATAGGTGAAATTGCCTCACGCTTCAAAATAAATTTAATAGTTCTCCTTCCATGGAAAGCAAATGCTGACATCTGTGAATTTTACCAACCTAGCAGTTTAATAAGTCCTGGTTCCAAATACTAAAATACTAACACGAAGTCTTTACGGAAGAATGGAAAAATTGGAAGAAGCCAACCTCGGGGAAATGTATGGAAAAACTGGAAGAAGCCAATCTCGGGGAAATGTAGGAACACACGAGGTAATACTGAAGGTACGACTTGTCTAGAATATAGGTTAAGGACTTGTAGACTTGCAGAAAGCTTTTGACGATGTTGACTGGAGCTCTCTTTTTGAAACTGTGAAAATAGCAGGGGTAATATGTGTGGAGCGAAGTCTATTTACGGTAGTTATAAGAGTGAAGGGCGCGAAAGGAAAGCGTTGAGAACGGGGTCAGACAGGGATGAAACCTATTTCTTATGTCATTCAATCTGTACACTGAGCAAGCAGTGTAGGACACCAAAGAAATATTTGAGTAGCAATCAAAGTTCGGGGAGAAGAAATAAAAATTGTGAGCTTTTGAATGCATTATGGGAACAGCAGTGATCAATAAAATTGTAAATAATTACTATTAAAAACAGTCTTGAACACAATTTATTTTATAAGGTGACCGGTTTCGACCACTGCTGTGGTCATCTTCAGACCTACAAGATGTATACAAAGCACTAATTAGAGGGCTACATGCATTAATGAAAATACATAGAGTTATACGGCTATAAAACGTTGAATTACCATTGAGTGGAAACCCCTTTCTGTTGGAGAATCACAACTGGAGAAACCAGTGCACGTCTTACTTTATATAATGGAGGCTCCACCCACTTCTGACTGCATGATGTCATTATTAACCAATGAGTTATAAGTCGAATTACAATTTAAAATTTCTTAGTTAAAAGAACATTGTCAAGAATTAGAAATAAATATACATTAAACTTTGCTTATTTAACAGCTATTGTCAATTAAAAAGCGTTAAAAATATTTAAAAATGTAGGAAAATGAACTTCAGTTTGGCAGTACATGGGTTGCCCTCTCGTGGCCTGTCAGTGAACCATTTGAAACCACTGGTTGCTATGGTGAAGTTAGACGCCGTTACAAAGATGAAGGAGCAAGCTTTTTCCACTGAAGTTGTTGTAGTCGATAGTTGAACTAGTGGTTGCCATGGTGAGGACAACGCCAATGCAAAGATGTGGCAGCAGGCTTCTTTCCAATGAAGTTGTTGCAAAGTGGAATGGAAAAGACTGTGGCGTCAGACGATGTATTATTGAGCAGCAACTTGTCTTTATTGAAACGAAAAGAGTAAGCTACAATAATCTGTAGCTGATATATATAACTCATGCTGCACAAATACGCTATGAAATATTATCTATGAAGTTAGTATGTAGATTACCAGTGCCATTTTTTTATAAGGCATTGCTATTCTTCAAGTTACATACCAGTCATATGAGCAAATAAAATTGAAAGAATTTAAAATTATAAAATTATTAAATTATGAGCCATTGTCAATAATAAAATTAGCAGTCTAAAAGCATAAAAGCAATAATTCTAAAACAGGTCGTCAATCATAAAATAATGTTTGGTAAAATACAATTACAATGTAAAGATAAAATTATTTGCTAAAAGTTTTTCTTTGAGCTTTTCGATGATCTGCTTTAGAATGTCTACTCTTCTGTATTTGTTTAAAAAAAAAAAAAAAAAAAAAGAAAAAAAAAGGTCTTTCTAATTATTAAGACTTTTAGCAAATAATTTTATCTTTACATTGTAATTGTATTTTACTAAACATTATTTTATGATTGACGACCTGTTTTAGAATTATTGCTTTTATGCTTTTAGACTGCTAATTTTATTATTGACAATGGCTCATAATTTAATAATTTTATAATTTTAAATTCTTTCAATTTTATTTGCTCATATGACTGGTATGTAACTTGAAGAATAGCAATGCCTTATAAATAAATGGCACTGGTAATCTACATACTAACTTCATAGATAATATTTCATAGCGTATTTGTGCAGCATGAGTTATATATATATCAGCTACAGATTATTGTAGCTTACTCTTTTCGTTTCAATAAAGACAAGTTGCTGCTCAATAATACATCGTCTGACGCCACAGTCTTTTCCATTCCACTTTGCAACAACTTCATTGGAAAGAAGCCTGCTGCCACATCTTTGCATTGGCGTTGTCCTCACCATGGCAACCACTAGTTCAACTATCGACTACAACAACTTCAGTGGAAAAAGCTTGCTCCTTCATCTTTGTAACGGCGTCTAACTTCACCATAGCAACCAGTGGTTTCAAATGGTTCACTGACAGGCCACGAGAGGGCAACCCATGTACTGCCAAACTGAAGTTCATTTTCCTACATTTTTAAATATTTTTAACGCTTTTTAATTGACAATAGCTGTTAAATAAGCAAAGTTTAATGTATATTTATTTCTAATTCTTGACAATGTTCTTTTAACTAAGAAATTTTAAATTGTAATTCGACTTATAACTCATTGGTTAATAATGACATCATGCAGTCAGAAGTGGGTGGAGCCTCCATTATATAAAGTAAGACGTGCACTGGTTTCTCCAGTTGTGATTCTCCAACAGAAAGGGGTTTCCACTCAATGGTAATTCAACGTTTTATAGCCGTATAACTCTATGTATTTTCATTAATGCATGTAGCCCTCTAATTAGTGCTTTGTATACATCCTGTAGGTCTGAAGATGACCACAGCAGTGGTCGAAACCGGTCACCTTATAAAATAAATTGTGATCAAGACTGTTTTTAATAGTAATTATTAACAATTTTATTGATCACTGCTGTTCCCATAATGCATTCAAAAGTAATACAATTATTGCCTAGTCAGTTATTGGGAGATTACAAGAAGTTTAGAGGGTTACGCACTAAAATTATGAAACTTAATACCAAAATATCTTTTAACAAACAATGCCTGATGAATAATGTGATTCCTAATTATGTAAAAATTAGTTTTAATACCAGATCAAATATAGAAAAGTTTCTACGACAGAAGAGTAGCATTCTGTGGATCAGATCTGAAATTAGAGATGCATATAAAGAAAAAGATACATTAAATCTTGAATTGTACAATTTACATTTAAAAATTAGCAGTCAGTTGTCACCATTAATATTTTCACAGCTACTTAACTTTACAGATGAGAAAATTAATGCAGTGCGAGAAACTATTGTTAATAAGCATAATAAAAAAATTGCAGCCCTTGTTAGTCACCAAAATATGTGTTCACAAGATGTTTCACCAAATGTACATCACTTTCATCCAAGAGTAACCAATCTAACCAAAATTTCTTTTACTCCTGCCGAGACAACACTTTTAAACAAAGGCCTAAAATATAATCTAGCTCCACAATTGAGCGATGCAAATATTAAACGTGTGATTGCTGATGTAAAGATTGCTGCAAAATATGCACAATTTAGTAGGTCTGAAATATGTGACATTGCACGTAAAACTAAGAATGTTATTACTAATGAAAAAGATAAAAATAAACATAATAATGAATTAAAACTTGTAAAGCAAATCAACCAGAAGTTAATAACTAATAAAGCTATTGCAATCAAGGCAGATAAAGGGAATACTCTAGTCATTGTTAGCGAAGAGGATTATGTTTCTAAAACTTTACAATTTTTTAACGCTAATGGAATAACTGAGGTTAATAAAGACCCGACTTCAAGATTTCAAACAAAAATTAGAAAACTGATTGATGATAATGACTCTTTACTTTCACCTAAAGATAAAATAACACTTAAAGTTATGAACCCCACTTTACCTAAGTTGAGATCGCAAATCAAATTACACAAACAAAACTTACCAATTCGTCCAATTGTTAACAATACCAACTGTCCCTCTTATAACTTAAACAAAAAGCTCAATCAAATCTTAAAATCCTTCTATGTTTATGAAGAAAATTATAGTATTAAAAACAGTTTCGAATTAACTAAGTTAATTTATGATGTGGATATTCCAAAAAACGCAAGGTTTGCATCGTTAGACATCACAAATCTTTACACAAATATACCTATTCAAGAGACTATCTCTATTATTAATGATAACTTAACGCATCACAAAATCATGAGCCCCAAAGAAATAGTAGAATTCATTGAACTGTTAAGAATTACTCTAGATTTTAATTATTTTTCATTTAATAATAAAATATACATACAAGAAGATGGACTTGCAATGGGAAATTCCCTGGCTAGCACTATAGCAGATATCTTCGTCAACTATGTTGAAATCCAATTTTTCAAAAATAATCCAGAAATAACAAATAAAATTATATACTACAAAAGATATGTTGACGACACACTGCTATTATATAACGGCTCTAAGGAAGAAATTGATGCTTTCGCTAACAACTTAAATAATTTACATCCAAAACTTGTATTTACAGTAGAACATGAAAGTAAAAATAGTATTAATTTCCTTGACCTCACAATTACAAAACAGAATGGAAGACATAATATTTCTATTTATAGAAAACCCACATCAACCGACGTAATAATAAATGCTACATCATGCCATCCATTAAGATACAAAATGGCATTTTTTAAAACTATGATACATAGGATACTGAAATTACCTCTCCAACATGATGCAATCCAAAAGGAAATTGATACATTAAAACAGATAGCAGTTGCTAACAATTATAATTCCCATCAGGTTGATCTGTTATATAAAAAATTACAAGAAAAAAAAAATGATGCCGTTATAAATTCCAAGAAGAGATTTACACAAATGACATACATGGGACCTATCTCAGATAAAATAAATAAATTATTTAAGAACACAAGCGTGGCAATAGCATTTAAAACTAATAACCCCCTACAGATGAAACTGAAACACACAATTGGAGACTCAAATAGATACCAAAAGTCAGGTGTTTATAAAATAATATGTAATGACTGTGAGAAACAGTATATTGGCCAAACTGGCCGAAACTTTTTAACACGTTTCAGAGAACATACTACTGGGGCTGCACGTATCAAATCAATATTCGGTCAACATCTTGATGAATACTATCATTCTGAGGGTTGCATTTCTAGGAATTTGAAAATATTACATACTGTGCCAAAAGGACCACTGCTAAATACCTTAGAAGAAATTGAAATTTTTTCACTTCACAAAAGTAATCCATTATCTGTTTTAAACGAACAACTTCAGTTCAAAGACAAACATTTCTTTGAGCTTTTCGATGATCTGCTTTAGAATGTCTACTCTTCTGTATTTGTTTAAAAAAAAAAAAAAAAGAAAAAAAAGGTCTTTCTAATTATTAAGACTTTTAGCAAATAATTTTATCTTTACATTGTAATTGTATTTTACCAAACATTATTTTATGATTGACAACCTGTTTTAGAATTATTGCTTTTATGCTTTTAGACTGCTAATTTTATTATTGATAATGGCTCATAATTTAATAATTTTATAATTTTAAATTCTTTCAATTTTATTTGCTCATATGACTGGTATGTAACTTGAAGAATAGCAATGCCTTATAAAAAAATGGCACTGGTAATCTACATACTAACTTCATAGATAATATTTCATAGCGTATTTGTGCAGCATGAGTTATATATATCAGCTACAGATTATTGTAGCTTACTCTTTTCGTTTCAATAAAGACAAGTTGCTGCTCAATAATACATCGTCTGACGCCACAGTCTTTTCCATTCCACTTTGCAACAACTTCATTGGAAAGAAGCCTGCTGCCACATCTTTGCATTGGCGTTGTCCTCACCATGGCAACCACTAGTTCAACTATCGACTACAACAACTTCAGTGGAAAAAGCTTGCTCCTTCATCTTTGTAACGGCGTCTAACTTCACCATAGCAACCAGTGGTTTCAAATGGTTCACTGACAGGCCACGAGAGGGCAACCCATGTACTGCCAAACTGAAGTTCATTTTCCTACATTTTTAATTATTTTTAACGCTTTTTAATTGACAATAGCTGTTAAATAAGCAAAGTTTAATGTATATTTATTTCTAATTCTTGACAATGTTCTTTTAACTAAGAAATTTTAAATTGTAATTCGACTTATAACTCATTGGTTAATAATGACATCATGCAGTCAGAAGTGGGTGGAGCCTCCATTATATAAAGTAAGACGTGCACTGGTTTCTCCAGTTGTGATTCTCCAACAGAAAGGGGTTTCCACTCAATGGTAATTCAACGTTTTATAGCCGTATAACTCTATGTATTTTCATTAATGCATGTAGCCCTCTAATTAGTGCTTTGTATACATCTTGTAGGTCTGAAGATGACCACAGCAGTGGTCGAAACCGGTCACCTTATAAAATAAATTGTGATCAAGACTGTTTTTAATAGTAATTATTTAAAAATTGTGAGGTTTACTGATGACATTGTAATTATATTAAAGACAGTAGGGCACTAGGAAAGGCAGTCGAACAGAGTACACTGGGTTTTAAAAGGAGAATGTAAGATGGATAATCATACAAGCAAAAGAAGGATAATGCAAAGTAGTACGATTAAATCAGGGACACTGATGGAGTTATATTAGGAAACAAGACTCTAAAAGAATGTCCATAGTTTACTGGCTTTTGGCTTTAACCATTATCCAACTCCAAAAGTAGTAACGAGTTTTGTTATTTGGCAGCAGACTAACTGATGATGGTCATAGCAGAGAGGATGTAAAACGTAAACTGGCAATGAGAAAGAAAGCATTTCTGAAAGAGGCAGAATTGTTTACACTGAATATAGATTTAAGTATTAGGACGTCTATTCTGAAAGTATTTGTGTGGAGTGTAGCCATGTAGGGAAGTGAAACATAGGCAATCAAAAGTTCAGACAAGAAGAGGACAGAAGCTTTTGGATTGTGGTGGTACACAAGAACGCTGAAAATTGATAGGTAGATCACGTGAGTAATGAGGAGGTGCTGAATAGAGCTGGGGAAAGAAGAAGTATGTAGCACAAAGTAACTAAAAGAAGTTCTCAGTTGATAGGGCACATTCGGAGACATCAAGGGTACACAAATTTTGTATTGGAGGGAAAGACCAAGAGATGAATATAATATGTAGATTCAGAAGAATGTAAGTTGCAGTAGTTATGTGGGCATGAAGGGGTTTGCAAAAGATAGAGTAGCATGGAAAGCTGCATCAGTCCAAACTTCAGTGTGAACACAATAACAAAAACACCAACATCGGGGAGAGATACGTAAACTGTACCTCATTTGAGATTTTATTTGTTATTACCACAACAGTAAACTGTCTAAACAACGACATTCTGACCTGAAGGACGCTCTTCTTGGTATCTAATTAAAGGCCTGGTTTCCTGAAGAAAATAAACACACTAGACTTTAAAAAAAAAATTAAGTTGTACAAATTAAGAATCTGGTTGCGTAATTTGTACCATTGGGTTCATGAACTGTATCTCACGTGTAAACTATGTGCCTCAGCCTAAAGACATTTACGAGTCTAATAAGACGGAATTGTTCCATATTCTAGTTCTTACATGCCTATGTGCAAGTATTGCAACAAAACTTTTTCGCCCCTTTCCCAACTCCTGCTGGCTCGGTATGAGATCAGAATTGATATTTGATGCAGATTATCAGTTGTCTCGTTCGATCTTTCTTGCACAACTCTCTGTACCATTCATCCAATTTGCGAATGAGTTTCTCGGTGGCTTCCCCTCAAAGTCTCCGTAACACTTTGTTATGACAAGGGAAACTGTGCTTCTAGATTTCTTCTCGTATGCTTCGGTCACTTCTTTTATTTTAACATGGACAGCTGCTTAACTCACACACTCCTTACCTAGGCTTTGAAAAAAGTTTTCTTTGGAGCTTTCATCATTTCCGTCGGATTCGGCGAAATTTCTTAGAGGCACACCTTCAGCATATACCATGGTTTCTTCTGTATTGAAATCATATGGAAAACGGCTTCCTCCCGCATTATCGAACGTTAGTTGTCCTAAATATTACATGCCTCAACCTAACGTAATCCGTTCGAGTATAAGATTTCGTTAGTGAATCATCCTACACCGTCCCTTATTTTTGGTTATATCCGAGGCGCTTGGGTGGCGTTCCCAAAGACATTCAGTGAGGTGCGTGGGACGTTATCCCTGCGTTAAGACTCGATCTGGGAGATATGCCAACGTGACGAGATACTGAGAACGGCGTTCTTCGAAAGAAAGGTGTTTCGAAGTACTCTTGGGTTCATTTACGAAACTTTCATCGTATGGCACAATGAGGTACGGCGATCAGACGTGTACGTTGCGATGTACCGCAAAAGGTACCTTGTTAACAGTGAGGCAAGAAATAGGTGGCATGAGTATTTTGGAAATCTAACCGATCAAAAGGGTGTGTAAATGTTAAGTAGTTATTGGTTAGTCCCATACAGAATATGTTCAAAATTGTGAGGCATGCAAAACGGCAACATAAAACCTATGTATATTGTTGTAAATTTGTTCACTGCAATTACGCGACAGTGAAACTGTCTAAAGTTAAGTTACTGATCCTTCTTGCAAAGATTGGCTGGAGTAATATAAACTGTCGAGGTGGCGTAGTATGTACATAGAAATTCGTAAAAAATTTCAAAGGGTAACAGATATACACTCCTGGAAATTGAAATAAGAACACCGTGAATTCATTGTCCCAGGAAGGGGAAACTTTATTGACACATTCCTGGAGTCAGATACATCACATGATCACACTGACAGAACCACAGGCACATAGACACAGGCAACAGAGCATGCACAATGTCGGCACTAGTACAGTGTATATCGACCTTTCGCAGCAATGCAGGCTGCTATTCTCCCATGGAGACGATCGTAGAGATGCTGGATGTAGTCCTGTGGAACGGCTGCCATGCTATTTCCACCTGGCGCCTCAGTTGGACCAGCGTTCGTGCTGGACTTGCAGACCGCGTGAGACGACGCTTCATCCAGTCCCAAACATGCTCAATGGGGGACAGATCCGGAGATCTTGCTGGCCAGGGTAGTTGACTTACACCTTCTAGAGCACGTTGGGTGGCACGGGATACATGCGGACGTGCATTGTCCTGTTGGAACAGCAAGTTCCCTTGCCGGTCTAGGAATGGTAGAACGATGGGTTCGATGACGGTTTGGATGTACCGTGCACTATTCAGTGTCCCCTCGACGATCACCAGTGGTGTACGGCCAGTGTAGGAGATCGCTCCCCACACCATGATGCCGGGTGTTGGCCCTGTGTGCCTCGGTCGTATGCAGTCCTGATTGTGGTGCTCACCTGCACGGCGCCAAACACACATACGACCATCATTGGCACCACGGCAGAAGCGACTCTCATCGCTGAAGACGACACGTCTCCATTCGTCCCTCCATTCACGCCTGTCGCGACACCACTGGAGGCGGGCTGCACGATGTTGGGGCGTGAGCGGAAGACGGCCTAACGGTGTGCGGGACCGTAGCCCAGCTTCATGGAGACGGTTGCGAATGGTCCTCGCCGATACCCCAGGAGCAACAGTGTCCCTAATTTGCTGGGAAGTGGCGGTGCGGTGCCCTACGGCACTGCGTAGGATCCTACGGTCTTGGCGTGCATCCGTGCGTCGCAGAGGTCCGGTCCCAGGTCGACGGGCACGTGCACCTTCCGCCGACCACTGGCGACAACATCGATGTACTGTGGAGACCTCACGCCCCACGTGTTGAGCAATTCGGCGGTACGTCCACCCGGCCTCCCGCATGCCCACTATACGCCCTCGCTCAAAGTCCGTCAACTGCACATACGGTTCACGTCCACGCTGTCGCGGCATGCTACCAGTGTTAAAGACTGCGATGGAGCTCCGTATGCCACGGCAAACTGGCTGACACTGACGGCGGCGGTGCACAAATGCTGCGCAGCTAGCGCCATTCGACGGCCAACACCGCGGTTCCTGGTGTGTCCGCTGTGCCGTGCGTGTGATCATTGCTTGTACAGCCCTCTCGCAGTGTCCGGAACAAGTATGGTGGGTCTGACACACCGGTGTCAATGTGTTCTTTTTTCCATTTCCAGGAGTGTATGTTTCTAATCAAAACTGACATATTGAAGTCATTTTTGCCAAATTATGATCTGCAAGTTAAAATCCTCTGGAGTTTTAAAAGGGTGCCAACTAAGAGTAGCTGAGGTACTAATGGAGATTATGGGTACGTTTTGAATGCTTTTTAGTTGATAGTGAGAAGTTTCATATTTCTATTCGCTGAAAATTTTGTACCGTTTGAGCACTAGTTGGTCAAGGAAGTACAAAATTGTATATAAAATTCGACTAGGGACCCTGTATTGACTTTATAAGTAAAAATGATTACATAAGGCCTTTTAAATGATTTTGAGAAGTTTTCTGAAATTATGTTTATCAAATATATTTTTAAATGATGATTATCAATTACCTTGGTCTATCCATGAACTTGGGGTAGCGTCTTTGACTATTAATCAAAGCGTCTTGGATCCCAGATTCCACCCGAGCTACTCCTTAAATTTTTGATAAAAATCATCAACGGTATGAGGATGCAAAAGGCAACAGAACCGACTGTATTGGACAGACATGGTGTATATCCATAAGACATGTGACCTGTAACTGAAAAAAAAGTGTCATGATGATCTCTCCATTGAGGAAGATTCTGGATTAGTTCCTCATTCGGATCTCATGAAGGGGACTGTCAACTATGTGGAGTGTGGAGTTAACCACGAGAAAAAGAAACAGGTAGAATATACAGTGACGGAATAACATTCTACAGGTCGGAGCATGGGATGTCAGAAGCTTGAACGTTGTAAGGAAGCTGGAAAATGGAAACGCAAATGTTCAATCTGAATGGAGTAGTGGTAAGTGAAGTGAAGTTGAGAGAAGTTAAATGGTTTTGATTGGCTGGATGTAGGGTAATATCAACATCAGCAGACAGTGTTAAGAAAGGAGTAGTATTCGTTATGGCAGTGATCAAGCTACTGTCAACATTTCAGTGACTGGATTGTTCTCATCAGATTGGCCTGGAAACCAAGGCCGGCAAAGACAGTTCAGGTATACAAGCCGACGTCGCAATCAGAAGTTAAATAGACAGAAAAGGTATATTAGGGTACGGAAAGGATAATTCGATTTGTAAACTGAGATGAAAATCTAATACTCATGGGAGATTGGAAACTGAGTGTCACCTGAGTGGGTTATAGAGTAGAAGAGGAGGGGATACCTCTAAAAAGGGCAATCACAGATGTCGGACAGACGAACACAAGTACCAGGGATGTAACTGCGAAGAAACATTGGATGGCAGGCAATCGATCAACGAAAGGAGGAAGTACAAAAAACTTTCGGTGAAAGACAGGAATACAACGTAATAAATCCATTACCAATGAAATAAATAGCAATTACAGCGCTCCCTTGGCGAAATGGCTGCAGGAAAGATGTGATGATACAAAAAAAGGAATGATCTTCAGGACTGACTGAGCAATAGGAAAATCAAAACAATCTTCAAACACATTAGAAGCCAGATTTCTGGTGTCAGAAGTAGCACAGTAATTCCACTGCTAAACACAGAGGAGAGAGTGGGTAGGTGTGAAACTCAATTGTTTATCAAAGAAAGCGAATGAAAAAGTGGTGTTATTTTCTGACAGAATACGCAACATCAGTGCACGAATTTATGAGCTGCTGCGCAAGCCAGATGCAGACAAAGTGTTGCTGGAAAAAGATAAAAGTATTGATCGCTCGTGTTTCTCACAGGGAAGACCCAGATTTTTCACGACGTGTGTGAGTGGAAAAATCTGAGGATTTATCTACACAGCGCTTTGCGTTGTTATGCATTTATATGAAATGGCTGGTACAACTGAGATGCGTATTGATCAGAAGAAATTTGGATCTGGTAAAGAAATGTTACCCCTGTGGCCAGTATGGGTATTATAAGGAGCAGTGTTGTTCGGGCATACGGCTCTGGATTGTGAGTTTAGAAAACAGGCTAAGTACAACACGAAAAAGAAGCAGTTAATCGCTTACATGAATGTTCTTTCGATCTTGACGCGTTCCTAGTAATTTGCGTGCTGTAGAAATGTATGCAAGGATGGATTGTTACTTCATAGCTTGGATAAATAAAATTAAGTATAGAGTTACTGGGGCACAGATGTTGGTTGTTAGTCTGGACTTCGCAGACAAGAAGAGTCAGAAAACACTGTGTACAGATTGCGCACATAGAGGAAAACAAAATAGATTCAGTTGGGACAACACTGTTCAACTTCTACGTAGGAAATACATGATTTCAGGAGACAATGGAGGATTTCCAGTGAGACAGAAAGATTTTGTTAGGAAACTTGACGTGGTGGTGTGGAGGGATATGAAAACAACTGTATTCAGTGTGCTGAAAAAACAGATTTGAGTCACCAAAGGATACAGCTTCAGCTATTACAAGAATAGGAGAAAACTTTTCAAATTATTGGAACTGTTGTATATATGGGAGTTTTAAATAGACGTTTAGTGAGTCTGAAGTATGTATTGATTACGATTTATCACTTTTAGAAATATCTTGTAATGATAAGAGTACCAGACAGAAAAGCGAGCACTGCAGCTCAAACCGTAATTAGCAATTGGTTACTTAAATTTGATATATCAGAATATATAGTGATAGGTCAAGTTATGTGGTCTGTTGAGAGTAAAGAAAGTGCGCAGTATTCCTTTCGACCCACAAGCTAATTGTAGTAAATGAGTCTACTGTACCATAATGAAAATGTCAAGTCACCACATGAACAATCAACATTTAGACTGGCATGTCACTTGAGACTATATGGTGAGTGCATACAACTCAAAAATCCACACAGGAACAAGTTTTTCACTGTAAAAAGTGGTATATGGATGAAAGATGCTGTGACCTTTTGGTTTAATGTAGCCAAAGATAGAAACATAAACAAGTGAAGCAATTCGCAAAAACGTTCAAAGAAGTTTGGAAACGAGGGGAACTTGCAAATACAGAGACATTGGAACAGAAAGAATGAATTGGGCAGGATATGTTTAAATTATATCTGTACATAACAGGGCAATGGGTTCTACTAGCAAATCCCTACACCCAAAGAAAATAAAAATAAATTCTTGACAAAGTTTCAAGGACCATACCAGGTAATCGGTAGCACTTTGCCGGTTAATCTCAAGTTGCAGTCACCGACGAAGACATCGGCTCTACATGTTAGTCGAGTTAAGCCTTTTAAGTAGGTAGTTGATGTGTTACGCAATTACCTGGACCATGCCACACCACACCACACAGAACGAGAGTAACACAGAGCATACCTCATGAGCTTACGTGCAGGTTTAAGTGATAAAATTGCAATATATTATGTTGAGTTACAGATTATTAATTTTTTTAGTTTCCTGTAGTAGTAACCAGTAAGATACGCTTTTATCCTGAGGACTGAGGGATTCATGGTAATTCCTTTGTCCTCGGTGATGTCGAAGGTAACTTCGAAATATATTAACATGGATATAACGTTTTTGCACGAAAATGAAGCAAAAGTGATTATACTCCAGCCATTGGAGAATGCAATCTTGTTCTTATTAAAAGCGATATTAGAGACTGCCGACAACTATTAAATCGCAAATTTAAGTACTACAATAGAAGCAAGAAATGGATAGGAACACCGAAACAACAGTTAGCTGACATAAGACACGTTGTGCCACTACTGAAAAGTAATATAGCACGCATCTTTCATGTTTCTACACTTACGGTCTGTTCAGATCTAGGACATATATTAACACACAGTTTCCCACTGCAAGTTTAAATTCTTCTTACCAATGCTTCGCTGTCCATCTCTATCCGATAAAATGGAAAATTATATAAGTGGGTACAAGCGAAAACTAATGAAGTGTAATTCATGTCACAGCAAACAGACACACATGTTGTTATGTCAATACGAGGTCTTAGCAACTATGTCAGTCAGTCATCTTAGTGCAAGTACTTCTAACTGACAACCGATCATGTCAAAGTCAATAGTTCTATAGCTAATGTGGTAGCAGCAGAGAGTAAAATGTTTTATCAATGCCACAAACTTATTTTCAGTCTTTTTTTTCCTTAATGAAAAATTTCGCCATTTGACTTTACAGACCGCTTATTCTACTGTAGATAGAATTAACGATCTATATAGTCAAACGGCGGAACTTTCATTTAAAAAGTATTACATGACTGTGGCACCCAGTAATCGTAAAATTATCAACATTTGCAATGGATTTGATGGCACTGGTTTTATTGTATTTTTTCGCTAGGGACAGTAAAAGCAAAGTGCTGCAAAAAATAGAGATTTATGGGTATCCAAAATTAGGTTTAAAACAAAGTGGATATTTAATAAATGGAACGAAGTATAAGGCGAAACAAAGTTTTAACTTCCTGTTATGATTACACGTACCACGATATGTACAGGTACTTCAACCAATGTTGTATTTGCTGGAGAAACCTTTTAGCATGTTACTCCTTGCAAAACCAAACCTTCCTAACAAGAACTTTAGATCCCACTTTTCTAAGGGCAAAAGAGAATTACTTAATGACAGAAGAAGGACAAATTTCGGTAAATCACGTGTTACAGCATGTGCAGGAAAATCCAGAAAAGTGTAAACAAACCGTCGTTGCAGTCTCTCAACAACTAGCGTTACGGCGACTCTCAACTTTATTAGCGCACCCTAATTTTGTTTCAGAAAGGGAATAAACTATGAAAAGGAATCAATCGTCCATCATATGCCTTTGGGATTGATTTTAGAATAAAATTTAAAAAAGAAGCAAGGTAGGAAAATGGTGGTGAGTTTAGGATAAAGTTTCCTCTGTGCTTAAAGGAATAAAAGATTCAAATCAGATGTAATAAATATGTAAGGTAATTAACCAAAAAGATAGAAAAATGTAAACTTCTGGTAGATTTTTTTTAAAGCGGAAGGAAATGCTACGCAACAAATTAGTAAGGTTGCGGGAGAGTAAACTTTCCTAAGTTCGAAAAGACTGTGTTAATCACGCGGTAGTATCAACAGTCGCCAGCCAAGCAGAGTGAATATTTCAATACCATTACTTGGCCAGAAAGACAGAACCTCCACATTCTTGATGAGAACGACTGCGATCGAGCTCAGCAGAAAATCGTTCGAAGAGTGCAGACCGAATTTCCTTCATATCGTCGTGTTAGGGATTTTAATAAGCAGTAAAGACACTGTAACAAATTCGGTAAGCAAATTACTGTAATAGAAGACCACTGACGACACTAGAAGAGCAGAACCGATTCGGTCATTTCGAATTACGTCGCACTCGATCAGTAGGATCGATGGCGTTCATGTCGTTTGCATCGTTTGCACTCCATTTTCTGATAATATTATGGTAACGTGTTATGTGTGAGGTTGTTCTAGCGCTGATGTTACACTTGCTGCTTAGGAGAAGATCAGCGATCAGTAGCCATGAATAATGGAGTCCAGCATCCAGCACTGATGTCGGCAGAGCAGCTAGTACTGATGAGTTGTGTAGGCGTCTACCAACAAAGGTCTGGTGGAGGGCAGAAACTGCCCTGAAACTCCTGCGTCGCACGAGTCTGACGGCCTACTGTATCGGCGAGCCAGTTTCAGTATTCAGCACAACGTCTCGACATCTGACATCGCAGCCCACCTGATGGATCAGCGGAGGCAGTGATCTGGGAGCGGTTGAGTACTCCTCCAAACGGCGTGTGAATCAAGCACACTTTTTGCCATTACCGCCCTAAGCAGGGCTAACGACATGGCACGCTTTACCTCGCAAGCGGGCTACAAACTCCCGCTTCCACTCCCAGCTGATACAGTGTCCACGGCAGCCTTGAGTCCGCTATTGCAGTTAACAGAGTCATCTTCGGATTACGTATGTACCAGCCGTCGTAGAAGACACTGCAACGACTTGCCTCCTAAGCAATAAACTGAATTACCTTAAATACTTTTTCAATGCCAGTAAAGACGTAATATAGGATTGATGTGTGCATTCCGACAAAGTAGCAGAGATTTAAAACACCGATTGGGCGACACCTATGGAACTAAAGCCTTTAGGTGCCCCAAACTATTCTCAAATTACCTGCAGAAACCTCGTGGAAATTGGTGTAGTAATTTTGGAGAAATGTGTTCAATCAGGCAAATAGACAGACACCAAAGTTTAGAAGAGAATACAGGTTCTCTTATCTACACAGCGTACAATGTCTTGTGAAGCATAGAGGTGGAGTTAGATAGGAAACATTCGGTTCTCTTGCTAGGTATCAATTACCTTCTGTCCAATAATTTAAAAAAGGAATTGGCAGTTCCTCTTTTGCTTCCTGGAGAAGAGGTACTTTTTGTTCGGCGAGCTTGTTATTACCGGAAGCCCATTACAGCTGTTCACATACAATTTACAGGGATCAGCTACTCGTCGGTGTTGGGTAGAGCTGAGGTGGTCGGCTAGTATCGCAGAGACCCGGGAGGGTGCTCAAGACGGCGTGTCAACCTGGCATTGTGAGGACAGCGAGGGCGGCTGATTGGCGGCCCCTGGCCCGGGATTTGTGGGGTGAGGGCGGGGGCGAAGGGGGAGGCGGTGACGCCAAACACAAACAGCGCGCCGCGTATCGCCCCAGCGCCAGGGGCGGCCGCGGCGCCTGAGCCAGCGCCGGCGCCGGCGCACCTGTTTGCTGAGCGCTTGTCGCGCCTGTCTGCGTCAGACGTGAGTTATTGTCGCGCCGCGCCGCCCCTGTGTGTGTTTCTGCGCGTGTGTGTATGTGTGCACCAGCCAGATAGCGCTGCCGCGCTCTGCCCGCCCCGTGCCGTATTGTTCTCGTACGTGACTGCACGTGTTCAGTATAAAACAAATGAATCACACATCAACGCCGCTGGCGAACGATGCGCTCCTCTAAAATCTACTCTTCCGTACCGGCACCAGTTTCTGCAATTACTTTCAAACACGTCTTACCCTTTGCGCGTACGAAAACTACAGATTCAGCCAGTTATGGAAGCAATTTTGTCATTCAGAAAATTCATTGTTTCTGAGGAATCAATAGGAAGGTAATAACTTTAGTGGTTGATGTTAGCTACCAAAGTGCTGCGATCTGTCTGACAAGAAATATTTGTTATCTTCTCTACTTTTGCTATCTACGAGGATGTATCAAAACGTAATGCCGCTTCTGCCACAAAATAATGATAATAATTAACATATAACAGCTGATTTAGAACAGAATATAGTCTGAACTGTCCTCTTAACTAGATCACTACAACCACCATGCATTTCTACACATTGTGCCATCGTGGAACCGAGGCATCAATACCAATTTGGAAAACTACTAGAGGAAAATAAAAAAAAAAAATAATTTTGCTTCTGGAACCACGAGTCCTTTGATTGCTCTGGGAGGCGCTCATCGGATTAGTTCACTTTATTAAATGAATCATAGAAGTATTTACTTAACAATCATATACAACCACTCACTTGACGAAAGATCTGTTCCTAAAGACTGGAAACTAGCACACGTCACACCAATATTCAGAAAGGAAATAGGAGTAACCCACTAAACTACAGACCCATACCACTTGCGGCGTCGCGGTTCTTTCCGTCCCTTTACGATGAACCTGCACCTACCTGTGAACATTGTCGCTGCAGATCATCAGTAGGAAAGCCGAGTCAAGCCTGTTGTACTTCGATGTGAACCACGCTGCAATTGAAGTCTCTAATATACGTTTCGGGAGAATCACGAAATGAAAGGTTTGAAATTGTGTCCTCAATTAATATATTCTGAAACTTAGGTGAACAAGTATCACTGCCAAGCCCGTGCTAGTCTTAACACAGTCACTCACAATCCCTTTCACTCACGTTAACAAGTTTGCGGTGTTGCATTTCCCGAAAATGTAATAGCTACAAAAATACTGATTGTTTTTGATTGATAATGCTCGCCAAATATTAGGTCTGCCGGTACTAAATGCATTCACAGTTTTTAGCCATCGGCCTGCTTATTACGCCACGCGGAATATACACTCCTGGAAATGGAAAAAAGAACACATTGACACCGGTGTGTCAGACCCACCGTACTTGCCCCGGACACTGCGAGAGGGCTGTACAAGCAATGATCACACGCACGGCACAGCGGACACACCAGGAACCGCGGTGTTGGCCGTCGAATGGCGCTAGCTGCGCAGCATTTGTGCACCGCCGCCGTCAGTGTCAGCCAGTTTGCCGTGGCATACGGAGCTCCATCGCAGTCTTTAACACTGGTAGCATGCCGCGACAGCGTAGACGTGAACCGTATGTGCAGTTGACGGACTTTGAGCGAGGGCGTATAGTGGGCATGCGGGAGGCCGGGTGGACGTACCGCCGAATTGCTCAACACGTGGGGCGTGGGGTCTCCACAGTACATCGATGTTGTCGCCAGTGGTCGGCGAAAGGTGCACGTGCCCGTCGACCTGGGACCGGACCGCAGCGACGCACGGATGCACGCCAAGACCGTAGGATCCTACGCAGTGCCGTAGGGGACCGCACCGCCACTTCCCAGCAAATTAGGGACACTGTTGCTCCTGGGGTATCGGCGAGGACCATTCGCAACCGTCTCCATGAAGCTGGGTTACGGTCCCGCACACCGTTAGGCCGTCTTCCGCTCACGCCCCAACATCGTGCAGCCCGCCTCCAGTGGTGTCGCGACAGGCGTGAATGGAGGGACGAATGGAGACGTGTCGTCTTCAGCGATGAGAGTCGCTTCTGCCGTGGTGCCAATGATGGTCGTATGCGTGTTTGGCGCCGTGCAGGTGAGCGCCACAATCAGGACTGCATACGACCGAGGCACACAGGGCCAACACCCGACATCATGGTGTGGGGAGCGATCTTCTACACTGGCCGTACACCACTGGTGATCGTCGAGGGGACACTGAATAGTGCACGGTACATCCAAACCGTTATCGAACCCATCGTTCTACCATTCCTAGACCGGCAAGGGAACTTGCTGTTCCAACAGGACAATGCACGTCCGCATGTATCCCGTGCCACCCAACGTGCTCTAGAAGGTGTAAGTCAACTACCCTGGCCAGCAAGATCTCCGGATCTGTCCCCCATTGAGCATGTTTGGGACTGGATGAAGCGTCGTCTCACGCGGTCTGCACGTCCAGCACGAACGCTGGTCCAACTGAGGCACCAGGTGGAAATGGCATGGCAAGCCGTTCCTCAGGACTACATCCAGCATCTCTACGATCGTCTCCATGGGAGAATAGCAGCCTGCATTGCAGCGAAAGGTGGATATACACTGTACTAGTGCCGACATTGTGCATGCTCTGTTGCCTGTGTCTATGTGCCTGTGGTTCTGTCAGTGTGATCATGTGATGTATCTGACCCCAGGAATGTGTCAATAAAGTTTCCCCTTCCTGGGACAATGAATTCACGGTGTTCTTATTTCAATTTCCAGGAGTGTATGTCTTTTCACTTCAAAATTCCGAAATATCTACACACCCATCTGAATTATTATGCCGTCACTTTACAACACTTTTGATGTATAAAACACTGCTAGAACCGGCAATTTATAATTTCCATCGGAACTACTACTACACACGTCCGAACTGTTTCATGGCTAGGCTCTCACGCTTCTCTAGAATACTCTAAGTCTTCTCTACCAGCAGAGAAAGGCAGTGAAGGATATTACTTTACCATTGGTCAGTTTACTCAACAGTCAATGGGTCAGTCCGCGTTTTTCATCAATAACCAATCGCAAAATAGTAAACCTAGCGACTGCACTTTTTACCGACGTAATTATCTAATATGCTGAAGTTTTGCTTATGCTTAAAGTTCTTTACTATTGTTATTTATACCTGAATTAACTTTCCCTTTACCATAAACTTACTTTACAAATCTATTCTACAAAAATCCCGTTTGTCCATATCCATACTTCTTCGAAATGTTCCTACACTAAATCCTACTACATAACTCGTTAAACAATTATCTTCATATTAACCTTAAATCACACTCACGCATCATTCATACTGCTAAAACACATTTATAACATTTTACACACACAAAAAGACATAGTAACACTTTATGAAAATACTAGAACACTTAATGAAAAACATTCCATTACTTTAGTGCACTCTAGTGGGCACAATCTAAACTAAAATGACGGTCCCCCTATCCAATATTGTCCTCTATCGGCTGATACATAAACTACGTGTGCGTCTAGTCTCGCGTCACGATCTGTCACTATCCAGATCTGAGACACATTTCCCACTTAATTGCCTCCAAGGTAGGATCGTTATACGGCGCTACGCCTCACACTGACCTCAATTTGCAGTAGGATTTTGGAGCATATACTGTACTCGAACATTATGAATCACCTTGAAGAAAATGACCTGTTGATACATAACCTACACGGATTCAGAAAATATAGTTTTTGTGTAAGCTCTTTATTCCCATGAAGTAATGAGTGCTGTCGACAAGGGATCTCATATCGATTCCATATTCCTAGATTTCTAGAAAGCTTTTGATACCGTTCCTCACAAGCGACTATTAATCAAATTGCGTGCATAAGGAGTATCGTCTCAGTTGTGTGACTGGATTCGTGATTTCCTCCCAGAGAAGAACAGAGTGACAGATGGTAAATCATCGAGAAGAACAGAAGTGATATCTGGTGTTCCGAAAGGTAGTGTCATAGGTCCTCTGCTGTTCCTGGTTTATATAAATGATCTAGGTGATAATCTGAGCAGCCCCATTAGATTTTTTGCAGATGACGCTGACTTCTTGCTGTTTGGGACTGTGAAAGACGATCTACTCGATTACGGATACAATTATTTGGATGAAGCTAAGACTGTGGTATCGTCTAAAGATCACAGCGCAACGTCAAAGTTGACCTCGTACATCGATACCACAGACATTAAAGACGTCTCACTGCAATCCGTAAAGACAAACTGTAAAGGTTAAAGAAGACACGCCCTCTCTCAGCACAGCAGTGCCCTCGCACGGAAGTAAATATAGAGTCGGACTTGTAAGTGCTCTGCACCAGTTCGTGACCTCAGCCGAAGCAGCCAAAATCATCGAGTAGGACCAAAGAGTTATTCATTCCGCAGATAGAAATGAAGTTTTGTAACTGTTGAAGATTGTACTTCAAGACAAAGGTCTGTTAATCGTATGCACCAATGGATGCTTTAACACTCCTGTTCTTCTCGATGATTTACCGTCCGTCACTCTGTTCTTCTCTGGAAGGAAATCATGAATCCAGTCACACAACTGAGACGATACTCCTTATGCACGCAATTTGATTAATAGTCGCTTGTGAGGAACGGTATCAAAAGCCTTCCCCACAAAATTATCTGTGGTCTTTCCAATTGAAGCTGCTCTTTGTTGGCAGAACACTTATAATATGCGACAAACCCACTAAAGAGACAGCCTACATTACACTTGTCCGTCCTCTGCTGGAATATTGCTGCGCGGTATGGGATCCTTACCAGGACAGTGCGTCAGCCGAGTCAGAATGAGAGGTGCGGGATGTATAAGGCAACACTGACCAGCCCGTTTTTACATGCGCTTGTGTTGAGAAAATTGACGTTTGGTGGCCTTCATTGTCCAGATGAAACTTGATTACATGAACGTCTCATAGTGGGCTCTTTTTTACTTACTGTCTGTTTAAGTTTCTCAAGTGTGGTTACACTGGTTTCGCTGTTGATTGTGAAATCAAATCCGTCTATCTCCTCTAATCACTTCATCAGCACGTCTTCAAATTTGGCAACCATGACATATGTTGTCAGCCGGCCTTAGCTCTGTTTATCTCCAATGCCCGTTCCTGTCTTACCAAACTCCGCGGCGTCGAAAAAGTGCAAAGAAGGGCAGCTCGTTTCGTGTTATTCACGGACTTGGAAAGTGGTCAGGTGATTGGGTGTCACCTGTGTCATACGTCTGTATGCAAGATTTCCACACTCCTAAACATCCCTAGGACCACTGTTCCCGATGTGATAGCGAAGTGGAAACGTGAAGGGTCACGTACAGCACAAAAGCGTACTGGCCGATCTGAACTAATTCCGCTGTTGTTCATTGTATCTATCCTCGTATCACACAGGAAGATATTATTTTCTTTAGATAGCTGCGACGTGGTTATGGATCGAAGGCTTTTGAAAATCTTAAGACACTGAGTCAGGCTAATTTAGTTTCCTCGATGCTCGGCAGTGTGGATATACATAATATCGCGATGAATGGAGCTGAGTTTCGAATGATCGATGTTCCTAGAATCCAAGTTCATTTCCTTAGAAAATGTTGTTTTGTTCCAGGTATGTTATAACGTTTGAAACCATAACACGTTCAAGGAAGCTACTACATATTGATAAGAGTGTCAAAGAACGGTAGTTGTGTGGATCGGTTCAACGTCTTTCTTAACAGGCAGGTGTGATATGCTCTATTTGTCGTTCAGGAGGAACATATCTATGTACAACAAAATGTGGCTAGGATGTTTTTAGGCGTTCTTGTAAGCTATAAACAGTTCACGGCTTCATAACCTCCGCAACATTATGTTGTTCAAACAACGTCCATGGTTCTTTTTATCGGTCCCAGGAAAGAGCCGTCCGTAAGAGATGCAAAGATGTTTCACTCATCAACACAGCGGCACTTCCTCAGCTACTCATTGGTACAGAGTGCTTTCGACATCTGAGGACAAAGAAAAATTTTAATTTTAGTAAGTTCGCAGTCTTTTGCAAGCCGGCTCGTTTTTCTTGTGCTGTTCATAATCGCAGACCCTATAACGCTGTAAAATGATGTACCAATGTTCCGACGAATGTTACAAGTTGCCTTCATCAACGTACACTCCTGAAAATGGAAAAAAGAACACATTGACACCGGTGTGTCAGACCCACCATACTTGCTCCGGACACTGCGAGAGGGCTGTACAAGCAATGATCACACGCACGGCACAGCGGACACACCAGGAACCGCGGTGTTGGCCGTCGAATGGCGCTAGCTGCGCAGCATTTGTGCACCGCCGCCGTCAGTGTCAGCCAGTTTGCCGTGGCATACGGAGCTCCATCGCAGTCTTTAACACTGGTAGCATGCCGCGACAGCGTGGACGTGAACCGTATGTGCAGTTGACGGACTTTGAGCGAGGGCGTATAGTGGGCATGCGGGAGGCCGGGTGGACGTACCGCCGAATTGCTCAACACGTGGGGCGTGAGGTCTCCACAGTACATCGATGTTGTCGCCAGTGGTCGGCGGAAGGTGCACGTGCCCGTCGACCTGGGACCGGACCGCAGCAACGCACGGGTGCACGCCAAGACCGTAGGATCCTACGCAGTGCCGTAGGGTACCGCACCGCCAACTTCCCAGCAAATTAGGGACACTGTTGCTCCTGGGGTATCGGTGAGGACCATTCGCAACCGTCTCCATGAAGCTGGGCTACGGTCCCGCACACCGTTAGGCCGTCTTCCGCTCACGCCCCAACATCGTGCAGCCCGCCTCCAGTGGTGTCGCGACAGGCGTGAATGGAGGGACGAATGGAGACGTGTCGTCTTCAGCGATGAGAGTGGCTTCTGCCTTGGTGCCAATGATGGTCGTATGCGTGTTTGGCGCCGTGCAGGTGAGCGCCACAATCAGGACTGCATACGACCGAGGCACACAGGGCCAACACCCGGCATCATGGTGTGGGGAGCGATCTCCTACACTGGTCGTACACCACTGGTGATCGTCGAGGGGACACTGAATAGTGCACGGTACATCCAAACCGTCATCGAACCTATCGTTCTACCATTCCTAGACCGGCAAGGGAACTTGCTGTTCCAACAGGACAATGCACGTCCGCATGTATCCCGTGCCACCCAACGTGCTCTAGAAGGTGTAAGTCAACTACCCTGGCCAGCAAGATCTCCGGATCTGTCCCCCATTGAGCATGTTTGGGACTGGATGAAGCGTCGTCTCACGCGGTCTGCACGTCCAGCACGAACGCTGGTCCAACTGAGGCACCAGGTGGAAATGGCATGGCAAGCCGTTCCTCAGGACTACATCCAGCATCTCTACGATCGTCTCCATGGGAGAATAGCAGCCTGCATTGCAGCGAAAGGTGGATATACACTGTACTAGTGCCGACATTGTGCATGCTCTGTTGCCTGTGTCTATGTGCCTGTGGTTCTGTCAGTGTGATCATGTGATGTATCTGACCCCAGGAATGTGTCAATAAAGTTTCCCGTTCCTGGGACAATGAATTCACGGTGTTCTTATTTCAATTTCCAGGAGTGTATATTTAAGATTATTGGAGATGCTACATAATGTACTATTAGCGACTGACGTAGTTCAAATAGACGAAGCAGAGTCATACAGTTTACAGAGTTGTACGTGGCGTCAAATACCTTCGCACTGTTATCTCCAACGACAGCTTCTGACTCTTTTGAAGATTAAATATTCAATAGGCATGGAGTTCTTCCACTTAAACGACACTTTCCTTTTCGTGCAAAAATCTTAAACATCAAACATTGAATATAGCATGTATATAAGGTGATTCCGCGATAATGGTCAGGGATGATGGAGAAGAGTAAGTGTTTCAGTTTGAGGTAAAGGACCTCGGTCGGAAACGCCCGAGCTGAAAGTTATAATCGAAAACAGTCCTTTTACCTTTGTCAATCGAATACATATACCCGTACTGTCAGTAAGATTGGAGGGTAGGCAACTTTCAGAGGTGGTAGTGAGGAAGAAATGAAAACAATTTGGCTGATAACGATGAGCTCTAAAGTACTTACCTCAAGAGCATCGGATTAGGGAAGGATGTGGAAGGCAGTCGGCCGTGCCCTTTCAAGGGAACCATTCCGTCAGTTGCCTCAACCGATTTCAGGAAATCACGTGAAACCTAAATCAGGACCGGCTCATACTTTGTACTGTGAAACATAGATCTGCTAGTAAACTAGTTCCCATGACTCGTAAGCTACACATTTTAGAATCTAAGTTGTCTAGGTATTCTTCTTTTTTCTTATTTTGGTCCATACTACCACAACTGAATGTTGTCTGACCTATGGTCTTAGAAAGAACAGTAGCGGTATATGTATTCCATTCTCAGAGGTATCAGAAATATTTCCCTGATAATTTTCGAATCGGTCGTTTCTGGATCAGTATATGGCGAGGGGTCTGAAAATTAAAAATTGGGCAGCCTAATAAAAGTCACTGATGAGGCAGGATAATAAGAAATTCATTGTGTTTCTCCTCATGATGAAAAGTATACAGCATCTCCTTTATGATGAGCTGTATGTGGCACCCATTACAGTTCTGCCACAGAACACTTTGTTATAAAATTCCATGTCTGAGTCTGGCGCATGTTTCTTGGTAGGCTTCATGACATTCGTATATTTAACTGGATGAAGCACTGTATACAGATTGCGCTCAGGAAAAGTGAATGTAGTACAGGTTTTCTGAACGATGAGATCCTGACAGCTGACTTGCAACAGTGCTGCACCACAGCGAAATGCATGTTTCTGTGCAGTGGACCAGTCAATGAACCTGCATTTTGAAACAGCGAACTTCTCTCTTTCAGCGTTTTTAATGTTCGATCGAAACAACGTTTCTGGCTGGAACAAGAATGTAAACATTTATTTAGTGTAACATCAGTCACAGCAAACCTTTTGGGTGAATTTCGCATGTCAGAATCTGAATATTTCGTGTAATGACAACGTAAACCCTTGATATCTCTCGTTCTTGCCCCATACTTGACGTCGACAAGTCCATTCTCTATGTTAATCTTATTTAGTCCCATGGACAGTGTTCATTCTTCCACCACAGAATAGAGCAGTTTTGTAATTTTGCAGTTTCAAGCTAAAAAGGTGTGCGTTTTTGGCCACAGCTCCAATGATTTCAGTTGTACTCTGGTCAAACCGTATTCAGCTTACTGCAGATGTCGGATAACAACTTAATTATATGAAATGTTGCATCCCCCTTTTTCTCATTCTTAAACAGGTAAAGTCACGTGTGTGGATAAGGTAGCATACGAGCACGATATCAGCTAATCTGCTTCATATTGCACTACCAAATAATATTGGCACACACGCGATGCTGCGGTTGTCAGTCAAATGAATCCAGTAACTGTTCACGTGGAAACTGCTTTTGTTTTCTGAAATATTACTCGTTATCTACCACTGCTCACTATCCTGTTACGTTCACCACTGACTTATCATGTTTACTTATACCGCTATACTCTGTAATAACGTATTAGAGATGTGAAGTCAGTAGAACCGATTTCAACCAAACTCTATACACATTATCCTATCTATTATAGTTCAGGAGGTACGGCGTCGGAAACACTGGAATGCTCGAAAAATTGTCGCAAGGTGCATGATTTTTAAATTTATTACTTTTTCTAGTCCTACAGTCGAGTGATCTTAAGAAAATCACTGTCAATTGGCAGCGCTTTTAACAGCTTTCAGCTGCGGAACGCAAACGACTGTAGGTGAAAACAATAGCCGTCTGTGAAGAATGGCTTGTATTGCCCATTACAGTAAACAAGTCACAGAGTCAGTCTATTAAAGACTGCAGAGTAGATTTGACCATGTTCCTCTCATCGAAAATTTCATGTCTCTTGCTCATGGGTGGGCTCACCTAAGAATTTATTCACCATAGACCCTGGGTATGTAACTAGAATTATTGTTTGTAATCAAGTTCTGATTTACATAAACAGTATATGAATTTTTTATTTTCCTTGCTATGTGTCTTAAATTTGATACTGTACTTATACGTTTCACATTATTCGTATTCCTTGCGCGACTGTTTCATGACGTCAAAGATGTTTTCACGAATACATGGAAAGGACATTTCTCAATATTTCACTACAAACACAGTTCATTTTCTACTTTCGTCTGTGATAGAAAATTGGCAAAATGAATATCCGGACAGTGTCAGGTTTGTCAACTGGTTTAGAAAATTTATTACCAGTTTAGCACAACTTGCGGCCCCACTCAATCAAATCATCATCATCAGTTATCTGCTATATTAGCAGGTCCTTTGCCTCTCCATTTTTTGCGATCCATTGCTTCCTTCTTAAGGCTGCTGTATGTTGTACCGTCCATCATGTCATCCAGTATCTGGAATCTCTTCCTTCCTCGCTTCCTTTTCCCTTCTACATAACCTTCTAAAACTGTTTTTATCAGTCCGTCATTCTTTCTTAAAATATGCCCAATCCAATTTCTTTTTCTTCTCTTTATTACATCTAGTAACTGTCTTTTTCTCTCCCCTCTTCTCAGTACCTCTTCATTTTTTACTCTGTCCATCCAACTTATTCTTTCCACCTTCCGCCATGTCCAGATCTCAAAAGCCTCCAGCCTTTCTCTGTCTTTTTTCCTCCTAGTCCATGTTTCAGCGTCATATAGAAGAACACTCCATACAAGACATTTTATGAGTCTCTTTCTGAGTTCTCTGTCCAGACCGCTGCAGAAGATTCTCCTTTTCTTATAAAACGCCTCTTTTGCCATTGCTATCCTTGTTTTAATTTATGTGGTGCACTTCCAGTCGGCGTCTTTCCTGCTTCCAAGATACTTAATATTTTGCACCTGTTCTAGTGTTTCTCCATTCAGCACAATTTTTATTTCCTTATTTCCTCCTATTGCCAATACTTTTGTTTTATTTGTGTTAATTTTCATTCCATATTTTTTTCCGTTAGTTGCAATGGTGTCCACCAAATCCTGTAATTCTTTTTCCCCTGTGGCTAGAAGGACCATGTCATCAGCAAATCTCAAGCACCCTACTCTTCTTCCTCCAATTTCTACTCCTTTGTCATCTAATGAGCATTGGTCAATCATATTTTCCAAGTAAAGGTTGAAAAGAGTAGGTGATAAACAGCATCCTTGTCTTACTCCTTTCCCTAGTCTGATCCAGTTTGTACTTTCGCCTCTCACTTTAACAGAAACTTTTTGATTAAGGTACAATGAGTTTATAAGTCTTCTGGTTTTCCAGTCCACTCTCTTTTCCCTCATAATAGTCGCCAGCTTGTCCCAAATCAAATGCGTCGCGAAATTAATAAATTTGAATGGAGAGCTTCTCAATAGGCAGCCTTTGACACCCTGAAACATACATTGAACAATGCTCCAGTATTGGTATTCCGGATTTTAATTCGCCTTTAATTGTACATTCAGACATGTGGAAATTCCGTGTTGCTGCCGTTGTGACACAAGAAAATGATGGAGACTGGAGTCCTATGGCGTATGCTTCGAGAGTTTTGTCAAGTGCGGAAATAAATTACCCTGTTTACGAGTTGGAAGCTTTGGCCATCGTTTCCACCCTGGGAAAGCTCAAGTTCTACCTGAAGCCTAGTAATTTCAGATTAGAAGCAGATAATCTGGCACTGAGTTGTGTTCTCGCCAGACCTCATAAGACGGGAAGAACTGCATTGTAAGTGGTATGAATATCAGCCTTCTAGTTTCAAGTAGTACATGCTAGAGGAGCACAAAATCAAGTCATAGACGCTCCTAATCGCATGTTTCTGGAGAACGTCCTGGAGAGAAACAGGATTTCGTGATAAATGAACTGTTTGTTGATCGTATAGTGAGACAAAAGCAAGACATAGAGTTGGGCAAAATTTGGCAAAAGCTGGAGGTGGGTGACATGATGGACAGCTGTTCCTCGAAGAAGGGTGTGCCATGTTAACGTAGTCGCTGTGACGTGAAGCTCGAGATACGTCTTTCCGAAAGCTTTATCCCTACCGAATTTAATTATTTTCATTATTTTCTGTTCGTAGGGTTGTATAAAACCAGAATAAAAGCTTACAACTGACTTGGAAAATCATGGACTCAATTAATAAGATATTTCCGGTTCAATGTCGAGAACGCAAGACCGCTAAGCCTAACACTAACACTAGAACGGGTCTTTTGTTGTGCACTAGAGAATATCAGCTTACAGATAAGCTTTTCATACGTTAACTGGGATCCCACCAGCCACCCATACTGTTAGTAAGTGTATTTTATTCATGGGTGATGGTTTTACAACGTTTGTGTGATTCGTGGCTAGTAAAAGAATGATGACCGCTGTTAGTATCCTGTACTTTGTGTTCAATTTGGCCGGCCGGAGTGGCCGTGCGGTTCTAGGCGCTGCAGTCTAAAGCCGAGCGACCGCTACGGTCGCAGGCTCGAATCCTGCCACGGGCATGGATGTGTGTGATGTCCTTAGGTTAGTTAGGTTTAATTAATTCTAAGTTCTAGGCGACTGATGACCTCAGAAGTAAAATCGCATAGTGCTCAGAGCTATTTGAACCATTTTTTTGATCTATTTGCTAGTTTTGGGCCTCCTAGATTCTTAGGAAGTGACAATTCTCCTACGTTTCCGTCATGTGTATTCGAAAAATTATGTTTGAGTAATGGCATTTCTCACGTGACAACTATCTCCTATTACCCTCAGCCGTTTTTTGCAGAACACATTAATAGAAATCTGAAATCTTGCTTAATAATTTACAATTCTCGTTCGCAGATATGTTGGGATTGTTCCATGAGTTGGCTTAGTCTTCCCTTTAATATCGCCTGTCATGAGGTCAATAAGACAGCGCCTGGCAGTCTGGCAGTGCGGCCGTGCACAGCGAGGAGGTTATAGGGTTGCTATCTGCCTCTAATTGGTTTGAAGTTAGTTTTCTTAAGCATGGGCTTTCAGTGTTGTGAGCTAGGGCTTTTCTTTACCTTCTTTGTTTTCTTCTTTTGCTCCTTTAATTCCAGGTAAACGCGCTTTCAACCAGTCAGTATTTCAACAGGTCAGTTTCAACTATAACTCCCAGCTTGTTGCAGGTACCACTATTTTACTTTAAAAAAGTTGAGACCCCCTCCTTTCCATATCAGGGATTAAATGTTTCACTGACTTGTGAATATTTCATATTGGTTGTCATAGAGCATAGACTATTAGGATAGGTGGTTTTTTTTTACCATAATGGTGATTACACGGTTCCTATCTTGTACGTGTACACCTGAAGATGTGATATGAAATCACGAAACTGGTCGTATTCCTGTAAAAGTTCATATATAGCTGACAGCTGTTTATTTCCGAAAAATGCAACGATGCAATACTGCAGCCTGCTCGGACATCTCTGCTGAAATGCTAGCACGTGTGCAGCAGTCGTTCTACACCACATTGGAAACGCCTATTGCCACTGTGGGTGATCAGTTTGAACACAATCTGTCAATTGTCTCGTTACTGGTCGGAATCCACATTAGTAGTCTACACACTTGTGTTGTTTCGTATGTGTAACCATAGGTATTATTGAATTTAAAATACGATATCTTGCAAACGACTTGCGCTTGACTCCTGCTAGCCGCTGTGGCCGATTCTTTGCACTTCAGTCCGGAACCGCGCTGCTGCTATGGTCGCAGGTTCGAATCCTGTCTCGGGCATGGATGTGTGTAATGTCCTTAGGTTAGTTAGGTTTAACTAGTTTTAAGTCTAGGGGACTGATGACCTCAGATGTTAAGTCCCATAGTGCTTGCCATCTGAACCATTTGAACTACACTCCTGCCACAAACACCAATGACATTCTGATCCACCTTAGTTTTAGTTTGGTGATGTTAATAGGCATTGTTCCATTTTAAAAAGTGTATCTTTCAATAAAAATACACTTTCTAAGTATTATTACAATCTGTTTATTCGTTTTCAATATGAGGCCCTGACTACCAATATATCTTGTGGAAACCGCACAACAGTAGCACTTCCCATTTTCACAATATTTATGGTGCCAGGTCCAGGTGATTGAACCTGTATTAACGTTTTGCTTAGCATTTGACTAACGTAAGCCACAGTATAACCGAGTGATTATATCACAATATCATTTCAGAATATATTTTTGACTATACATTACACAAAGTTTCAGCATGACCTGCAAAAGACGCATTTATATCACCACGATGTTTATTACAGCGATCTGTTATCATCTACTACATGCCTCGTATGTATTACCATAAATTTCGTCTAATCCTTAGAGGTACCGTTTATGGAATATGCTGCTAGTTGCATGAAAAGCACACGAAGCTTCAATAAAAATTGTAAGTGATATGGTAAGAGATCTGAGAGGAAATAAAAGGAACTACTTATGTTACTAAAGAACTCGTAGCTTACCGATGACTGAAAGTTTCTGTACATCCAACTGCGTCCTTATGTTGTCATGAGTTTAAATGTCCTCGATAACCCTTGTAGCAGAGGATGATCACTTTATTTGGGACGTGTTCTTGTGTTGCACTTGTATGCAAAAGTGATGAAACTTTTACGTGGCCTCTCAGTACTTGGTAAGCAGAAATAATTAGTGCAATGGAGGGAACGAATGCAAACACGTATGGACTTATATGCCACCTACATATTCCAGCTGAGCAAAAGAGCGCGTCTGTAACAAACTACTCTTCCACTGCTGCTGAGGTAGCCGAGCGTAAGTAAGGACGTCAAAGCACCTATAGCTAAAAGGTACAGCCTTATTGTTGGGAGACGAGAAGGTACTGTATCAACTCTCTACTTGGGAAGGATTGTTTTCTTGACCTCTGTTCTAATTTTTCGTATGTTAAATGTGGAGGAAGAATATTCGACGTCACTATATTTTACTCTGGAATTTGTATGGGAACGACAAGCTCACACATGCGATTTGAAGCAAGAGCGAACAAATATCAGTAATAGCTAGGAAAACAGCGTGCAGTACACCTATACACTTTTATGTAACATTTATGGACGGAACTAACTTCTGCATGATCTGTCACTGCCAGGTAACGGAGCTCAATGATGCTTGGACCGTAGATAGGTGGAACTGCTACACCTTAATACAGAAGGTACCTTAAAGAAAGATGCAACGAGACAACCAGAAATGAAAAATTTATTAAAACATAATAATTACATTGAAATAACCGCGACTCAAGATGATTCCTTGAACATTGCAAAGAGGGGACAGGATTCTCAGTAGGGTGTGTGATCAACATTGACGGCAGTGCATGCTCTTCAACGCGCTCTCATACCGGCTACAGAGGCGGTTTGGAGTTCTTGCTTTAGAGTGGTTCATTCCTCCACCAGCGTGATTGACAACAGAGTGGTCTTTGGTGCACGTGGACGTGGTACAGTACTTCTTCGCAACACATCCTAGACGTGCTCGATGGGACTTAAACCGGGTCAACGGCAAGGCCACTGCTTTCGCTGAATATCTCAGCGATCCAAGAGCTCGTCCATGTGCACAGTTCGATGTGGTCGCGCATTGTGAGCCACAAAAATGAATTCTTCGTGGAATCCTCCTCTGAAAAGACGCGCCTTGGAGAGGAGAGAGGGTCACAATAACGTTTCACATCGAATGTACCGTGTACAAAGATGTGGTAGTCAGTACCCCCCTGCAATATATATCCTCCCCCCACCACAATACCGGCGCCACCGAAACGATGATTTTCGGCAATGTTCCTGGTTGCATTAAGTGTTCCCATCTGTCGCCGTATAAAGGTACGTCCAGCATCGTCGAAGATGATTGTTTCGGTGGTCCAGGTGTTGTAGTGTGCAAAAGGCTTAAAGTCGCATACGCTTACTGACCTCCAGATCTTTGTACATAGTACAGGCATAGTTAATGTTATTGTGGCACTGTACCCCTTCCCCACGTGCAGGGATACATTCGGCCCTGACTTCATTTTTATGGATGATAATGTGCGACCACATCGAACAGCGTAAACGGAGGAGCTCATAGAACGAGACGATATTCGGCGAATTGACTGACCTCCCACTTTTCCCATCTAAAATCCTATCGAGAACTTGTGGAATGCGTTGGGGAGACGTATCGCAGTATGTCCACATTACCCGTCAACCATCTAGCAGTTTGAGCAAGTGGACCAATTGAACGCACTACGGCAAAGCATGCTTACAAATCTTGTGGCCAGCTTGTGGGAATGTTGCAAAACGTGCATTGTCGTCTGTCCATGTTGATCCATCAGCCTATTAAGAACCATGTACCGCCTTTTGTAATATCCGGGCGACCATCAAGAATCGCTCCGACTGCCGTGTAATTATTGACATTTCTGTTCGTCTCATTAGGTATTTATTTCAGTTTCATTCTGTACTGTACTGTAGCTTTTCTTTCTGTGTATGGCCAAAGTATCATCGAACTATGTTACTTGGCAGTGACTTACTTTAGTCAGTAAGTTTGGCACACTAGTTGGGATGCGACGATATATTAGCTAAGACCACATACCTCTTCGAAGTCAGAAGGTATTATTGTTAGTGGTTCGTCTGCAGGAAGAAGACGTTATGTTACGAGTATTTCTAACTCTTATCTGTGTCTCTAACCCTCAGCAAAACCAGATCAACATAACGTATGCTATTTCATCACAGTTATCAGAAATGAACTTGTACTTTGTCAACCAACGCTGGTAGCGAGTGTTTATAGCGGAAACGTTGTACTTAGGCTGCTGAATTCTTTTCATGGTCCCCCTACGTACAATGACGAGCACCTTTACAATGACGAGCACCTTTTTGAATTAATGGGCAAAATCCGCTAAACCTCCTAAGTACCTCTACGGGCATATATTTCTCTATGTAAACCAGAGCATAACTTGTGAGAACAAGAACAAAGCATTTGCAGCGTAAATATGTAGTCTTCTGTGCCATACAATTAATTCACTTGGTCTCATTCGGATAAAAGCGTATAAAATGCAATGGACAGTTAATTCACATAAATTCTAGAGACAAAAAGAAAAATAGGAATGTTGTATGAGGTAAAAATGGATATGGAGGCTTTATTCCAGTTTTAAATAGAAGCCGCTGCGAAATGCGTAATATATTGGCCCACTCTTGCTAACGAAGTTAAGGAAGCAATCATGACATCTTTGAATGAGCGAAACACGTTGAATGGTAGGTTTCGACAACTGTCAAAACAAAACAAAAAACCTTCTAAAGCTGAAATAAAATGTTATCATATCGTGTATCGACCGGCTAACGGCATGTGGTATATCTGTTGTTGAGATCTCGCTGTCAGAAAAAATGTCAGAGAGGCGTATGAGTTACGATAAGATGCACTGCTCCAGTTTATGAGAATCTTTTGGAAATACGAAATTCGACTGACGACAACTTTTAAACAGAAGGGAAGTTTTGTCGCCGAAACCCGTCGAGTCAAATGGCAGTCTATTATCATAACTAAATCAACTGTTCTCGTTACTGCTATCACGCTAAATTCTTCTGCGTGATTCAACGGCGTGTTGGGCCAGGAATTCAGTCACGGGGGCTTTCCCCTGACTGTCCGTTTACTTACATTTGTCATGGATCAAAGTTTCACGTTTAGGTGACGTATCACCCTTCCAGTTTCAGGAAGATCTTCTGCAAATCTAGATGGACGGTGAAGAAGTCATTTTGGATAAAACATTTAGGTTGTAGAATGTCCTTTTTTCTACGGTTGTCGGTGGTAACAGTTTCTCTTGAAACTATGTGTTGGCTTAGAAAATTAGCATATATGTTCTGGGAGATTGTAGGATTATGACTAGTTCTAAACAGTGCGAAATGATTAAAAATGTATGATTCCGAGAGTGGTAAACTACGGGTCAAGACTCAGCAGAGAATTTAAACAATTTTATTTCAGTACGATAAATTTACGTCTTTTACGTCTAGCACACACCCGTGTCATGAGCATTTTGTTTCAGGTTATACAATTACTGCTCTATAACGCCCTCAGAATCAAGAATAGCCCGCATCTCGTGGTCGTGCGGTAGCGTTCTCGCTTCCCACGCCCGGGTTCCCGGGTTCGATTCCCGGCGGGGTCAGGGATTTTCTCTGCCTCGTGATGGCTGGGGGTTGTGTGCTGTCCTTAGGTTAGTTAGGTTTAAGTAGTTCTAAGTTCTAGGGGACTGATGACCATAGATGTTAAGTCCCATAGTGCTCAGAGCCATCAAGAATATTACAAAGGCGCCGATAGAGAACGATATGTAGGAATTCTTTAAATCCACCGATAACGAACGATATGAAGGAATTATTTAAATATGCCTGAAAACATTTCAGATCACTTATCAGAAATTGTTTTAAAAACACCAGTAATACAAAATAGTTCAGAGGCGACGATATGTAACAGTACGGATGACTGCTTTATGTGCGCCCATAACATATTAGTTCTTTTATAAAAATTATTTTAGTGTTACCGAAAGACATTAAGCCACTTATCAAAATTATTTTAAAACATCTGTAATGGTAGATAGTTTCAGAGGCGCCAATAAATAACATTACCAAAGAAATATTTAATTGCACACAAGAAAGATTAAACCACTTATGAAAATTATTTTAAAATCAAAAGTACTACAAGAGATTCGAAACTACAGCCTAGGGCTTACCGAAGAAAAGCGCCGAGGGATCGGCCTGAACGCATAATCAGAGGCCTTTATGTGCATTCGACATGGGGACCCAGAGGCTGTCCCACCAGTTTGATATGGGTACAACAGAATTACGTTGTAGAGGTGTAAAACAGGAAAACAACAACATTATCATTTTAAATATGTAACTATAGGTAAAGCACCGATCCTGCTCTCTTTTCCATTTAAGAACGTAAATAAATTTACCAAATAAAAGGATTAACTACCAATCAGCGGAATATAAGCTGCCGCCCAGACGGTGCGTAGCTACAGCTATTAGAAACACCCAAGAAACATGTAAGTTACCACTGTCACTACCTTTTGGAAATTTTTAACAAAAGTTCCTTCAAAAGCTGAGGCAGCTTAACACCCAAGAACATTGTCAACACTGAATCACAACAAAATAAGTCCCCCATTGAGATGTAATACGTAGACGGAAGCTCGCCATTAACTTCTCTTGTATGACGGAAATGTCGTGTGGCGAGGGCCTGCCGTCGGGTAGCCCGGTCACCTGGTGCAAGTCTTTTTAGGTGACGCCACTTCGGCGACTTGCGTGTCGGTGTGGATGGGATGCTGATGAAGACAACAGCCAGTCCCTGACGGAGAAACTATCTGACCCCGCCGGGAATCGAACCCGGGGCCCTTTGCATGATAGTCTGTCGCACTGGCCACTCAGCTATCGAGGCAGACACCCTTGTATTATGCTAATCACGCAGTGGACACGAAGCAAGCATACCTCTGTGAACTACTTCCGCGGCGGAATTAGAACCTTTCTTCCCCACAGAAACGCTCCGTCTGACAAATAAGTGCCATTGGAAAACCGACGAGTTCATATGTGACTGCCTATCACGTAGCCACCTCCGAACAGGAAAACTTGCCACGCTTATAGGTCAACACTCACCCATGTCCAGGACAATCTTCATGTACTCATTATTGTTGACCGACTGCTCGAAATGTACTGCCGTAGCGCTTCTCTTCTCTCACTCATACTCTTGTGCATAGTCTCCAGACTGCCCATCATTTACCCATGATATTTTCAACGTCAGTAGGCTGAGGTAAAAGATCGTTCAACAGCTACAAATTACTAAAATGGTGGATTAAGAGAGAATGTGAACTGCCAAACATGGACTACTTCAGCTGCGGTACCACTCAACAGAAAAATGTGTGTAGTCACATATCAACCGGCGTATTTGGTGTGTTTTTGTAGGCAGTGTCTTTCAGCTTTCCCCACAGGAAAACATGCACAGGCGTCAAATCCGTTGAACGGACCACGTAATGTGCAGTTTCTTTGGGTCCAATGCAATGATTTGGCAAAAAATCATGAAGAAATGCTGTAGCGCTCAGAGCACTATGGGCTGGACAGCCACCATGTTAGTACCACAGGTTTCTCCAAGTCTGCAGATGAACGTCTTCTTTTATCCGTGGCAGATGGTGAATTAGGAGGATGCGTTCAGTGTTCCTCGTATAAAAACAGGCCTAGTAGCAGGTGGTTCAACGGCGATTGTCAGCAGACCAATAGCGCAAGTTCCGGCAGTTTACTTGGTCATTACTGGTAAATGTGGATTCACACTAAACAAGAGACATTATACGTCTGGAATACCCTATCTTGATGCCTGTATACGGAAGTTAACACGATTCTCATAATCGTTTCCATGCAGCTCTTGACAGACAGAGATATGATAGCCATGTAACCTCTGTCGATGCAGAATGCGTAGGATACTTCTCTGTTCTAGGCGCGCAGTCCGGAACCGCGCGACTGCTACGGTCGCAGGTTCGAATCCTGCCTCGGGCATGGATGTGTGTGATGTCCTTAGGTTAGTTAGGTTTAAGTAGTTCTAAGTTCTAGGGGACTGATGGCCACAGCTGTTAAGTCCCATAGTGTTCAGAGCCATTTGAACCATTTGATACTTGTCTGAGTCATGCTACTTCCTCGCACAACTGCGCGACAGCCTGCAACATCAGCAAGAACATTAATATCCTCCTCTCCTGATGTTACTTGCTTCGTACTAATACGCTGTCTGAGTGCTACCCTACCACCTTCACATAACTGGTTGAAGAGGTTGATAAATAACTGCCGAGATGGTTGACGTTTACTGGGTATACACCGTACAAGAACGAACTGTATTCTCCCTAATTCTCCCTACACTCTCCATACACTATGGATAAGTCGGTTGTTTCTCTCTTGGTAAATCCCATGTCCATTCACAACCTTCTGCTTCGACTGTAACACACTAACTGACTAACAAGTCACTATAAGCAAACATTACAACATTGGACTTAGCAACTACGTAGGTTAAATGGCACAAACAAGAGTCGGTGTGTGTCCCTTTCACAATACGATACATCGTAATCGACTCAGATTTGAACCCTGCAACAAACACCAATGATACCGTAATTTTCCCTACTCTTAGTCTGTTATGGTCAAGAGGCATAGTTCAGTTTAAAAAATTATACGTTTTAACAAAAAATACTGTTTCGAAGCATTATTACATCTGTTTATTGGCTAACAATACGAGCCCGTAACTACCAATCCATTCTGTGAAAACCGAACATCAATAGCACTTTCCATTCGCAAAGTGTAAGTTTTAGCTGATTCACTCTATATAGGACTATCAATTGACATTCTTTGAGATGTCACAGGAGGTCTCTATTTCTGAAAATGAAAACTTCTAAAAAAGTTGATGATTCTTCAGTGAGTAGTATTTTCTGATGTGACACGAATGGCAATTGGTGTGTTATCTAGTTTACGATCTTGCACTTCCTCACTTGCTGATCACTGTACCATTCACACGAAAAACAAAAAAACGCTTGATGTAAATCACCTTCCTGTGTTGAACCGCACGAAAAAGTCGAAGAGTCTCTGACTCCTGAGTGGGTGGCCAGCTGAGCTGAAATGGTGGAAGCACGTACTCGTGCCAGAAGTTAGTTATAGTCTAATCCGAAGTCCACGGCCTTCTGGCGAAATCGGTTGCAGAGTATAATACTGGTAGTCAGCTTACCGTTTAGGCAGTTCCCTCCTCTCCTCCGATTGCTTTATACAGAATGAATTAGCTGCACCTACCACTGTCGTTTTATGCAAACCGCAATGTTATATCTGGCCTCCAAAAACCACGAGTGAAATTTTCATATTCTCCCGCTTGCTACGCGTCAGCTTGAGACAAAATGAACGAGACCTTTATTTAAAGAAATTCAAGTAGTTAAATATTGTACTGTGATACGTTTTTTTCTAGAGGCCGTAGTTTTTGAGTTATTCAAGAAAAACGTACTAAAATGACCTTCAAATGCACTCCATTCCTACATCCAGACCACACAGTCACGACCTCTAGCACGTTGTTCGTGGCTCTACCTCTTACCACTGTACAATAATTTGCAACTGCATTGATTATTTCCCACATTCCAATTTTTGGTCTTCATTGACTCGCCGTGTTACGCTACTGACTTAGTAAATACTTAAAAATTATAAAATTAGCATTTGTCTAAATTTTACCTAACAGTTCTGTGAATTTTAACAGCATAAAATAAACAAAAAAATTGGCTCTGAGCACTATGGGACTTAACATCTATGGTCATCAGTCCCCTAGAACTTGGAACTACTTAAACCTAACTAACCTAAGGACATCACACAACACCCAGTCATCACGAGGCAGAGAAAAATCCCTGACCCGCCGGGAATCGAACCCGGGAACCCGGGCTTGGGAAGCGAGAACATTACCGCACGACCACGAACTGCGGACCATAAAATAAAAAGTTACGTCGTTGTATTCGTCAGCCCTTCTGCCTACGGTACTACTGTGCTTGTAGGGGTCAAGGGGCTAGTTTGGATTTAATCGTCAATGTAATTAGTTTTAGCATAACGTTTAAAAAAGTCGTTTTTCATTCAGTATTCTCACGGGCAGGTTTAAACTAATAATGTTAACCTAATATCTGGCTATGCTGGTGGCGTAATAAACTAATCAACAAAGACCGAGAGAGTTTGAATATCGGGAGCAGTAACTCGTGAGTTCGGAAATTTTTTAGAGTTACGAAGTAGTGCCGCGAATAACATAGCTCGAGTAGAAAACCTGACTGGTGAGGGATGAATGTGACAGTAGAAGTAATGTTGGATTTCACTTTTGTACGTTTTTCTTGAATAACAAGGAAAACCGTGGCTTCCGGTACAAATTTTAACTATGTTAAATTTCTTGAAAAAAAAAAAAGGCCCTGCTCATTTTTCTATAGGACTAATAGTTTGCGCGTAGCAAGCGAGAGAATATGAAAATCTCGCCCGCTGTTTCTGAAAGCGAGCTATAATATTGCGGGTTGCATAAAATTACTGCGAAAGGTACAGCTGAATCACCTTGTACACACTCTCTGTTATGTTCATGGGCTTTGAAATCGGCGATAACTAAACGACCGGTAGCACTCCTCTTTGAGGATGAAAAGAAAAACAATTATTTTTGTGTAGAGAAACCCTGCTCAGTAACTTAAGTTCAAAGCGAAAAATACAGGCTAAGGAGAGAAGAATAGAGAGCTGCAACTGACTGGTGAAGAAACGTTCGCGGCTTTGATGCTTCCCCTTCCTCTAGACTCTGCAGTGCGAGAAGCGCCCCTTGGCAGACGCGCGGATAGCAGTAGCGAGGGAGCGGCGGTGGCAGCTTATGAAGGCAGCAGGGAGAGATTGTGCAGGCGCCGGTTAGCGGGCGAGCGGGTAGCATGTGGCTGGCTGCGCCTCACCGTAATCTGCGCCTATTAAGCGGAATCCTCGGCCAGTCATAAATCAACATAGGCGGCCCAGTAATCCCGCCGCCGCCACCGACGAGCGATAAATCATCGGCCGAGACTGGCTGCTGCTACTGCTGCTACTGGGAGCATTCGCGGTCGCCGCCTCAGCCTCATTCACTGTGCGAGCGGCGAGGAGTGCTGGACGTCGGTGGAAGCGCAGCTCTGCTACGGCTACCTTCCTCTGCTCTGCGACTGGCGTCACCCTACGTTCTCATAATAGGACGAGGAAACACTGGCTACACTGTCGTTATGGAAATAGTCTCGTTCTCGGAAGCACCGTTGTTTAAGCCCCATCAGATCACCGTAATTTTTGATTTCGAATCCCTTGGGTTGTCTCAACGCTCCCTTAAATTACTTTATAGGTGATTTTTCCGGACAGAGTTGAGTCGCTATGGGACGTAGAATTCCTACTTTAATTTCGTTCGTCTTTGTTTAGTTGACTTAATCCAAACACATCTGTAGCTATACAAGGGTACCTGTTCTACAGATCAAGTAATGGGCCGAAATGAATCAATCGCTACTAGCCTTTTCCTCTCAGCTTCGTCCATGTACGCTTTCGACACATTATTGCACATACCTCCTCCTGCACCTCTGAGTCCACCTCTTTTTCCCTCTGTACATCCACCTCAGCCTTCCCTCCTATCTCCTGCTATGCAATCTTTCTGTCTCTGCATCTTCTCTTCTCCTCTGTTTACGCATTTCCTGAACGTCCTGTCTCTGACTCCATCTTCCAACCCTATCACTGTGCTCTTATCCTCCTCCTCTTCTCTCTTCAAACCTCTGACTCCACCTCTACTTTTTCCACTTCTCCACTACCCCTCTACATCTTCCACCTACATCATGCATCTCCACCTCCTCTCCTCTCTTTGTCCATATCCTCCTCTTCTTACTCTATCCAACCCCTCCTCTATCCATATCGACCTGTCCCCATCCATGTTTGTCAGCATGCAATTCAGTTCAGTTCAGTAAAGGAGGACAATTCTACTTCCACAACACACCTGTCATACTGGTCAGGCTGCACCTCAGGGGTCTGAAAATCATTTACTTGCTTCTGACATAAAGGCCAGCATGCAAAGCTGGTCGATAAAGCACGCCGATACTGCCCCAACACGCCTGTCATTTAGGGAAGCCTACTTATTGGGGCACATAAAATTGTTTTTAGTCTTTGACATATCGGCTGTCTTGCAAATCAGTTTCAGTTGAGACGTAAATACTGTTCCGATACAATATGCCTGTTGTGCGGGGCAATCTATATACCAGGGGCTGGCCAATATCTCCGCTCCTATTTCCGGTGGGAGGTTCTAAACTCGACCTGGTGCTTAAGAAGCCTGCTGTTTCTATGCCTGATTTGGTTTGGAAGGAGATCCTGGACACAAACACACACACACACACACACACACACATTATATATATATATATATATATATATATATATATATATATATATATATATATATATATATATATTAGTCATTAATTCTCTGACTAGTTTGATGCAGCATACTACCAATTCCTCTCCTGTGCCAACCTCCTCATCTCAGAGTAGCACTTGCAACCTACGTTATGAAGTATTTGCTGGATGTATTCCAGTCTCCCTATTCCCCGGTTATTGCTCTCTACAGCACCCTATACTGCCACAGGAGGTCATTCCCTGATGTCTTAACAGATGTCGTATTATCCTGCCCCTTCTTCTCATTAATGCTTTCCATATATTCCCCACACCTGAACAGCATCGATTCTCTTCTGTTTTTGTTTTCAGACAGTCCATGTTTGACTATCATACAATGCCACGCTCGAAACATGCATTTTCAGAAATTTCTTCTCCAAATTATGGGCTATGTTTGATTCTAGTACACTTCTCTTCGCCTGGAATGCCCTTGTAGCCAGTGCTAGTCTACTTTCGGTGTCTTCTTTGCTCAGTCTGTCATTGGTTATTTTGCTGCCTAGGTAGTAGAATATACTTCGTGACCATCAATCCTGATGTAAAGTTTCTCGCTGTTCTCATTTCTGCTACTTCTCATTACTTTCGTCTTTCTTCGATTTACTCTCAGCCCATATTCAGTACTCATCAGACTCTTCATTCCATTCAGCAGTCATGCAATTCTTGTTCACTTTCACTCAGGATACCATTTTCATCAGCGGATTGTGTCAAATTAGTCCCACTTGGCTCTTGTACATATTGTATCTTACACATCTCTTCCTACAGCTTACCCCTATTTTTCTCAGAATTCCGAAAATCTTGCACCATTTGACATTGTCGAACGTTTCTTCCAGGTCAACAAAACCTATGAACGTGTCTTCATTTTCTTTAGTCTTTTATCCATTATCAACATCAACGACAGAACTGCCTCTCCAGGGCCTTTACCTTCACTGAAGAAAAATTGATCATCATTTAACACATCGTCAATTGTCTTTCCCATTCTTCGGTATCTCATCCTTGTCAGCAACTTGGACGGATGACCTTTTAAACTGATTGTACGATTAACTGCCTCTTGTCAGCTTTTGGAGTCTTCGAAATTGTGTGGATGATATTTTTCCAAAAGTCAGATGGTATGTCACCAGATTGATTCATTCTACACACCAATGTGAATAGTCGTTTTGTCCTCACTTCCCTCAATTATTTTACAGAACTTGATTGAATGTTATCTATTCCTTCTGCTTCTAATTATCTAAAGTACTCCAAAGCTCTCTTAAATTCTGATTCTAATAGTGGGTCGGCCACTATATCTTCTAAAGTGACAACTGTTTCTTCTTCTATCACACCAGACAAGTCTTGCCGTTCATAGACGCATTCAATCTGCTATTTCCACCAATCCTCGCTCCCTTCAGCATTTAACAGTGGAATTCCCGTTGCACTCTTAATTTGATCACCCTTGTTTTTAATTTCATAGAAGGTTGTTATGATTTTCCTACAAGCTGAGTCAGTCCCTCAGACAATCATTTGTTTCTCGCTTTCTTCACATTTTTCATGCAGCTTCCCTGCACTTCCTATTTATTTAATTCCTCAGTGTCTTGTATTTCTTTATTTCTGAGTTTCCCCTGAACATTTTTGTACTTCCTTCTTTCATTGGGCAACTGAAGAATTTCTTCCGTCACCAATGGTTTATTCACAATTACCTAATTCGTACCCATGTTTTCCTTTCCAAGTTCTGTGATTGCCAGTTTTATTAATGTCTATTCCTACTCCTCTTAAACTGTACTATCTACTGAGCTGTTCCTGATTGTTGTATCTATAGCCCTAGGGAACTACAAGTTTATCTCCCGTATCCCACTTCTTTGCATATTGATGCTTTCTGACTAATCTATTAAACTTCAGCCTACTCTTCATCACAACTACATGTTCTGGGGATACGAGTTATGTGTCTTCGGCGCAGGGGTTTCCATTGACTTCTGCAGTCTCACACCGTTATCACTGCTGATTCTTACAACCTTAGGGGAAATTTCCCTCCTCTAAGACAAGAGAGCACACTGAACCTCTGTCCGCTCCTCCGCCCTCTTTGAGAAGGCCATTTGCAGAAAGAGGGGGTGTTCTTATGCTGGAAGTCTTCGGCCGCCTACGCTGATTATTAATCAAAATTTAAGTGGGGTGGGTTTCCATCCTGAGACTGAGGACGTTCTGATTATTAACCAAAGACTCTACCACTACATATATTCTTCTGTTTGCTACACACTCTTCCCTTATTTATACCTTTTCTCCTATCCCTCTTCTATCTCTCACTACTCTTTTATATACTCTCGTCCATGTTTCTAGAGCTATTTTCTCTTCCTCAGTATTCTCAGTCGATACACATTTCCTTTCCTTTAATAACTGTATTTCATTACCATTCAGTTTTCCTTTACCTTCGCCTTTTATCTGCTCTATCCTTTCACTATTCTTCTTTATTCACACCCTACTACAGAAATTTCTGCATAACTAATTTCCCATCTTTTTTACACTCCCTTTCCATTTGTTTTTCCTTTTCCTTCCATCACCTCTGCCCTTTCACTTCTTCTTTTCTTTTATCTCAGAGTGCTGGAACATTTTTGTTGAGCGAATTTGAGCCAATATGTAAGAGTAAGTTTTATTTCCTTTGACAAAAGGTAAGGAGAAAACCACAGTAAATATCTTCTACTTCGGCCCTACGAGCTCAAATATTCGCAGAAAAGTGAAGAATGACAAAATAAACTAATATAAATTCCATGCAGGATGAAGATGAGTGTTCTCACTTCCAAGAGGAAGTTTGTCATGGAGCATTTTTCTAGCGTTGATACGTGTCCATATGATAAGTCATATACAATAAGGACCTATGTACTCAGCAGTGGAGGGCGAGTTGTTTACTAGAGAGGTGTTCTAGATTTATCAAAAGATACCAAACAGATGCCGCAATTTTTGTACTTCCCAGACACTTAAGTCAATGGTGGTACCGTCCGAATTGGTTGTCACCTCAGTCCACATGCGCGTCCATTCGTTTGATTCACCACCCAAAACATTCCTGCGTGTCGTGGTCTCTGAGAATATGAAGAAGTGTAACCTGTATTTGTCTTTCGTTGGGACTCAAGAACATGTGTATGCAAAAGTCTGGACCGCTAATGAGTTTTCGATCGATTTTCAGGCATGACGCAAAATATTGCAAAGAAAAAATTAAAATAAGGAAATTACCGAATTGTAACATGCCATTAGAAATAGTTATCTGCCGTAGTCTCCTTTTATTTGTGCCAAGTTGCAGGAAAAAAGATATCTATATCTTCACATTCATTTTATTATAAATCAATAACAAATGAGCTATACAGCGAGGGTTAAAATGAGCTTAAATTAAGTTTTTGAATTAGATGTGATATCTGTTGCTGTAATACCCGAAAAATCCAAGGACTCGAGATGCCGTAGGTTACCATGCAGATATAAAACGCTTCCTTTAACTAGAGCCATGTTCGCTGCTGCCGGGAAGTTATGTGTTACAGTGGGAGCGTGGGTGTTGGTCAGCGGAATTTCTGGAGACTTGACTGGGCGCAATTCCATGTTACCAATAACTAAGAAAAATATTATCATCCTATTACACTTGGTGTCAGGAAAGATTTTACATTCACGTCCAAAAATTAACTGACATTAGCATTTGGTCACATTAGATAATAAGTTGTAAAATAATTTATCTTGCCAGTCGTAGAAAAATTTACAAGTTCTCCATGCCTTTAAGAATACACTTTGCCGCACACAAATTAAAAAATAAAAGGAACAAGTATCAAATTACGTCACAGATCTTAAATTCTTCAGACAGCCCAAGTGTAACAAGCTCTCTGATCTATGACACAGCTGCACCGTGACAAAAACAATCACCTGGTGACCATCAGATTACACTTTGAATCTCTTATGTACATAGCACGTATATACACACTCTCGGCGCTAACAGCACACAAAGCATATATTAGACATCTGTGAACTCCTTCCATCGCTGAAGAACCATATGATTTTCCTATATCGCTTGAAATCATACGACATGACGAAATGTAAGCAAAAGTTAATATTAATTAAAATAGAGGACCGACAAGGACAAACCTTGCCATCGTAAACAAACCCCACATTTGTGCTAGACACAGTTGCCCTAACTGATGTAATATGTCGGCACGAATTTACTGTAGAAGGAACACTAACGCAACACAACGGTGAAACCTAACATAACCAAAACAATACCATTTACAAGGACAGTGTCACACTGCTATACCAACACGCAACAGTAAAGAGGAAAACAGACAAATAATCTGTATCAACTAGAATACGATCCTACTGTAGCAATACGCAGCAGTAAGAGGAAAAAAGACAAGCTATAACAGAAGAGACGCTCAGTGAACCACAATAAATAGACCACAATTTCGGTCCGGCGGCCAATAATGTGGTGGCTATTTCTCCTCTTGCATCTACAACTGCAAACCATGTTAGTGTGTTCCCGTCACTTCCGCATCGGTAGCGACCAAAGGCAGGCAAAAATCATTCTTTCGTATCTAGTACCTGCACCGCATCATCCAGACACCGGACGCCATGAACAACAGCGAGCAAATAACACACACATAAAAAAAGGTTTGCATCACATCGGTTCCGAGAGTTCCGGCACTTGTACGGGAAATTGGAATAGAGATCAACATAAACATCACATCCACCATTTTTATTGCTTATGAAAACTATACATTGCACATCGTACTACCATACAGCGAGATTTTCAGAGATGGTGGTCCAGATTGCTGTACACACCGGTACCTCTAATACCCAGTAGTAAGTCCTCTTGCACTGATGGATGCCTGTATTTGTCATGGCATATTATCCACAAGTTCATGAAGGAACTGTTGGTCCAGATTTTCCTACTCCTCAACGGTGATTCTAAGTAGATCCCTCAGAGTGGTTGGTATGTCACATCATCCGTAAACTGCCCAGATCATTCTAGCATAGGAATTTTCGGTAGGCTTCATGTCTGGAAAAGATGCTAGCCACTCTAGTCGAGCGATGTTTTTATCCTGAAGGAAATCATTCACAAGATGTGCACGATGGGGGAGCGAATTGTCGTCCATAAAGATGAATGCCTCGCCTGTACGCTGCCGATATCATTGTACTATTGGTCGGAGGATCGCATTCACGTGTCGTTCAGCCGTTACGGCGCCTTGCATGACCACCAGTGTCGTACATCGGCACCACATAATGCCACCCTAAACCTGCAGGAACCTGCACTTTGCTGCACTCGCAGGACAGCGTGTCTAGGTCGTTCAGCCTGACCGGGTTGCCTCCGAAAACGATTGTGTGATTGGAGGCATATGCGACACTCATGGGTGAAGAGAACGTGATGCCAAACCTGAGCTGTCCATTTGGCACGCTGTTGGACCCATCTGTACCGCGCTGCATGGTGTCGTGGTTGCAAAGATGGACCTCGCCATGGACGTGGGAATGTGAAGTTGCGCATCATGCAGCCTATTGCGTACAGTTTGAGCAGTAACACGACGTCCTGTGGCTGCACGAAAAGCGTTATTGAACATGGTGGCGCTGTTGTCAGGGTTAGTCCGAGTCATAATCCGTAGGTATCGGTCTTCCACTGCAATAGTAGCCCTTGGGCGGCCTGATCGAGGCATGTCATCAACCGTTCCTGTGTGTCTGTATCTCCTCCATACCCGAACAACGTCGTTTTGGTGCACTCCGAGACGACACTTCCCTTATTTGAGCCCTTCCTGGCAAGAAGTAACAACGCAGACGCGATCAAACCGCGATGCTGTCTAGGCACGGCTGAACTAGAAACAACAACATCCGAGTACCCCCTTCCTGGTGGAATGACTGCAACTGATCGGCTGTCGGACCCCCTACGTCTAATAGGCGCTGCTCATGAATGGTTGTTTACATGTTTGGCCGGGTTTAGTGACGTCTCTGAACAGTCAAAGGGACTGTGCCTGTGATCTGTGATACGATATCCACAGCCAACGTCTATTTTCAGGAGTTATTGGCACCGGGGTGATGCAAAACTGTTTTGGTGTGTGTAAATTGCCTTCACATCCTGCTAGACGCTCGGCATTACCCAAGTGGCACAGCGTTCGCACAACTGCTATTCATTACATAGGCCGGCTGCTCCCAATCGCACAACAGTTGATATTGTGTTAAATTTCTCGTCGTTAGGCAGGCAGTAACTGTGAATCTGCACGAGCCTGTGCTCCTCCACATCCACATCGGCTACAGATAACATTCACCACATAGCAGTTACTGTCATCCCCTTTGATATAGACTGCGGAGATATTCGTGGAAAGACTCAGGAAGAAAGTGCAAGTTTTGATAATGTACGCAGAAATGGTTGCTATTAGAAGCAGATTCCCCGAATCTGCAATTGCAGCTCCCATGCGCCAGCGAACTGTGCAGTGACTGAGTGATTTTATGTGATCTCTGATAGAATTAAATGTTTGTAAGTAGCCAAGTGTAATACACTTCAATGAAATGTGTGATAATAGAATAGTCACTTCCATGCCTCCATCTGTGCCTAAGAGCTACTACTGAAGATACCTATACTGCCTTTGATCAGACGAACAATGTTTCGGCTTTAGCGTTCAAGGTAGTGACGTTCTGGGTGTTAAACTAAGTGCGAAAAAATTAGAATTAGCTTCAGATTTTATTATTGGCAATTTATACGAACAATTACTTCCTGTTCTTCTTAACTTAAAGAAAAAATTCTGCGTAATTTTGAATTATGACGTTAACGGGACTGGAAGACCTGTTTTTCTCAATGTTTTCCACAACTACGGAACATATGACGAGCCTTCAATGAGTAATGCAACACACTTCTGTTCTGAATGCAAGATGTTTTTGTTCAGGATTCCTATATATTATACAGGGTGTCCCAGCTATCTTGTCCACCCAAAATATCTCTGGAACAATAACATCTATTGGAAAACGACTTTCACCGGTATCAATGTAGGGCTGGGGTCCATGAATGTACATATTTGGAAACATTCTAAAACGAAAGCATATGTGTTTTTTAACACAAAATTATGTTTTTTTTAAAAGGACCTCCTATATTTTTTCTTCAGCAATCCATAGCATGAGAAAGCACATACACAATGGAGTTGATTGCATCGTAATATTCCCGTTACATCCCGAGATATTGAGACGCGAAGTTGACGCATGAAACACCCGACATGCGCTTCTAGCGCACGTCCTTAGGCTCAGGCGTGAACCCCATGCTGCCCGTAATCGCGATGTGACTGACACGTGTAATCACACCTCCATACTTATCAAAAGGTCCGAAACGAATAATACGGTCTGCTGCCGTCAACTCTCATAAGCACATAATGGTTTCCCTCCTGCACGTTTTACGTATCTACGTACACGATATGAACCAGTACCGATCTGTGTACACTCATCAGGTTGTCTTATTTATCCTGTACACCCAAAATAAGGTTTATCTAATGCGTAATATGACGCATTGTGCCTGTCGCGCAGGGCCTGGCTCTACCTAGTCAAGTGTCCAATGTAGTTCCCACTACTGCCACAGTTATCGCTTCGCCTTATTTATGATTTGCGACCCATGCAAACTCCTCTACTCCACCACCCTCCGAGCATCCCATTTGTTGTTGCTTTGGCGTGCAGTACACCCTTGCCAGTGTAGTAGTGCATCAGAGTAATCTAGTGACGGCACGGAGGTAATACACATTGTGAATAAACGTTGTGTTGTGGAACTTAAACTGTACAGTGTAATGTACACACATGAAGATATGGTAGATATGCTGCTGATCTATGGAGAATGTACGTCGACGGGAAATACGTTATGAGATTGCTTGTCTGTTGATAGTACTGTTAGCGAACATTATGATTATTATGTTAATATGTCTGTTTTCTACCCTACTCTACATACCTGTACTGTACCCTGTTGCAGGTGGACGAAATGCTGTTCAGGCAGAACGACTGTACAGAAGACGATTACCCGACAAGCCATCGCCTTCACGCCGGATGTTTGGTCGTCTGACATCTCGTCTACGTGAAACGGGAAGCTTAAATCCAAGACCTCGACATCGTCCTAGAACAAGCACAGATGAACGTGCTGAAGATGCTGTGCTCGCTACCATAGCTGTGAATCCTCAAATCAGCACATGTCAAATTGAACGTGAAGTTTGTGTGTCGAAATCAAGTGCACAGCGTATTTTTAAACGTCATAAATTTCATCCTTACCATTTTCATTTACACCAGGATCTTCATGGAAATGACTTCCGCAATAGGGTAACATTTTGTCGGTGGGCTCAGCAAAAACTTCTGACTAATCAAAATTTTTTTGCAGATGTTCTCCTTACCGACGAGGCATCATTCTCCAACAAAGGAATTGTCAATATGAAGAATATGCGTTATTGGTCCGCAGACAATCCAAAATGGCTCCGTCAGGTAGAGCATCAACGTCCGTGGAAAGTTAATGTTTGGTGTGGGATTATTGGAGATACCATTATCGGACCTTTCTTTATAAATGGCATCCAAAATGGCAGACAATACTCCAGATTTATACGACACAATCTTCCTGTACTCTTGGACACCGTACCTCTGTACCGGCGAATGGTCATGTGGTATCAGCATGACGGATGCCCTGCACATAACGCCTTACGAGCACGACGACTTCTGAACCTTAAGTTCCCTGGTAGGTGGATTGGACGAGGTGGCCCAGTTAGGTGGCCTGCCCGATCTCCGGACTTTACACCGCTGGATTATTTTCTTTGGGGAGCAGTGAAGGATGCTGTTTACCAACATGAACCAACAACACCAGAGGAAATGAAGCAACGCATTATTGATGCTTGTACAGCCATGAAAGAGGAAACAGTAGCTCGAAGTAGGGCATCCTTCATCCGCAGAGTGACCCTATGTATGCAAGCCAATGGGCATCACTTTGAGCATGAGATGTGAACGCTATGTTTAGTATGTAGTGCTGGTATCACAGTGGAAGTTTCTACAAAGGGCCATTTTACCCAGTGATGTTAAGAAACATTTGTTTGCAACAGTTTGTCATTTAACGCATTAGATAAACATAACATTGATAATTATATGATAAAAAAGTAATTAGATCAACATGTTTACATTCATCTTCTATGTCCTACCTGAACTTCCCAAATCAAAACAGTTTTACCTAAACAACGGTAAAACTTTTAGTCCACTTGCTCGTTTCACTAAAACCATCAACATGAATTTTACTATTACGAGTGAATGATTAACTGTCACTTGCGATAGATCTACGGTAAAGTAAAGTTTTAACGTTGAACGGCATTACCTTTTTAGTAACGGATTAACGATATGCGAAGTTAACTTTGTGACTAACGTTGCGGTACACAGATATGTTACAGAACCGCATCACCCGTAGCCTATGGGATAAATATCTGCAGGAATGTACGATGTTATTGTAGGATGGCAGCAGACCGTATTATTCGTTTCGAACCTCTTGATAAGTATGGAAGTGTGATTACGCATGTCAATCACATCGCGATTACGGGCAGCATGGGGTTCACGCCTGAGCTTCAGGCCGTCGCTAGCAGCGCATGTCGGATGTTTCAAGCGTCAACTTCGCGTCTTAATATCTCGGGGTGTAATGGGAATATTGCGATGCAATCAACGCCATTGTGTATGTGCTTTCTCATGCTATGGATTGCTGAAGAAAAAATATAGGAGGTCCTTTTAAAAAAACATAAGTTTGTGTTAAAAACACATATGCTTTCGTTTTAGAATGTTTCCAAATATGTACATTCATGGACCCCAGCCCTACATTGATACCGGTGAAAGTCGTTTTCTAATAGCTGTTATTGTTCCAGAGATATTTTGGGTGGACAAGATAGCTGGGACACCCTGTATTATTCCCCACTCTACTGGCCACAGAACTCGAATATCCAGTACAATCTCTGTTCAGTGCGACTGCGACGGCCTTGAACCACCTTACTGGGAGGGCCTACGACGGGCGTCTGAAAAGCCCGTGCAAAAAAAAAAAAAAAAAAAAAACAAAAAAAACAAAAAAAAAGAGGAGACTACTTACGTGTTTGGGGTAAACCAATTTTATTTTTCGGTATAGTCTCCTAATTACAACTATACACTTCGTCCAACGCTGTTCAAATTTTTTTATCCCGTCCGAATAATAGGAATAGTCCAAGTCTCCAAGTCTGCAAAATTGCTATTAGTTGCTGCAATAACATCCTCGTTTGAATAAAATCTTTGTCCCGTCAGACATTTCTTCAAATTGGGGAACAAATAGTAGTCCGAGGGAGCCAAGTCTGGAGGACAGGGGGATGTAAACGAGTTGGAATACTATTTTCATTAATTTTCCGACCACAAATGCTGAGGTGTGTGTTGGTGCATTGTTGTGATGAAAAAGGCTTCTTTGCGGTCCAATGGCCGGCCTTTTTCTTGCAGCTCGCTTTTCAAACGGTCCAGTAAAGATGAATAATATTCACCTGTAATAGTTTTACTTTTTTCCAGATAGTCGATGAGGATTATCCCTGGCAAATCCCAAAAGACAGTCGCCATAACCTTTCCGGCCGAAGGAATGCTCTTCGCTTTTTTTGGTGCAGATTATCCCTTGGTAACCCATTGTTTAGATTGTTGTTTGGTCTCAGGAGTATAGTAATGTATCCATATTTCATCTACAGTGACGAAACAACGCTTAAAGTCCTGCAGATTATTCCTGAACAGCTGCAAACCATCTTTGCAACACTTCACATGATTCCGTTTTTGGTCAAGCGTGAGCAATCGAGGAACCTATCTCGCGGATAGCTTTCTCATGTCCAAATGTTTATGCAAAATTTTATGTACCCGTTCATTCGAGATGCCTGCAGTACTAGCAATCTCAGGCTACTTAACTCTTCTGTCATCCATCACTATATCATGGATTTTATCAATATCTTCTAGAGTCGTAAGCTCCACAGGGCGTCCAGAACGTTCAGCGTCACTTGTTCACTTGTGACCCTATGGCCACTCCGAAAATTTTGAAACCAGTTATAAACTGTTCTAATCGAAGGTGCAGAGCCACCGTAATGTTTGTCTAGCTTCTCTTTAGTCTCCTGAGGCGTTTTGCCTTTCATAAATTAATATTTAATCACCACACGAAAGGCCGGCCGAAGTGGCCGTGCGGTTAAAGGCGCTGCAGTCTGGAACCGCAAGACCGCTACGGTCGCAGGTTCGAATCCTGCCTCGGGCATGGATGTTTGTGATGTCCTTAGGTTAGTTAGATTTAACTAGTTCTAAGTTCAAGGGGACTAATGACCTCAGCAGTTGAGTCCCATAGTGCTCAGAGCCATTTGAACCATTCACCACACGAAATTCTTTTTTGTCCATTTTTTGACAATCCCTCGACTTCCTTGATTCACACGAATGCCAAACACAAAGAAACAGACCAATATGGCTGAAACTTGGTGTGTGTTCTCTCCACAGATGCTACTAACTAAAGGTGACCTCGATACGCATCGGTGGTGCCATATCTCGGACTTTTCATGGACTTTTCAAACGCCCCTCGTATATTCCCGCATTACAGCACTCCACTGGTCGACGTCGGAGCCAACGTCTTGCTGCATAAATAACCTCATCATCCACATACTGCTTCCCGTGGAGCGCATCTTTCATTGGTCGAGACGGATGGAAGGTGAGAGATCCGAACTGGATAAGAAAGAACAGTCTCATGAAGTGTTATGGGTGGGCCGAGTTGAGCGAGGCTTTGCGTTTCCATGGAGAAGGAAATGTTCGTTTGCATTTCTTGAGGTAACAAACGCGCTGAAACCATGTTTTCAAGTTTTTGAGGATATCACAACATAGTTCCGAGTTGATCGTTGTAACATAAGGACATCCCACAAAATAGCTCCTTCTGAGTCCCAGACTGTCGGCACGACTTTATTGGCTGAGTTTGAGGCTTTGAACTCCCGGTTGAAAGTAATGCACCCATGTTTCATCGCCTATGACGCTGTTCGACACAAAAAGTCTAACGATCGGCCTCTTAAGGCACAAGCAATTCGGCAAAGATGGCACTTCGAACAGACATGTCCAGTTGTGTGATGAGGTGTTCGGTCGTGATCCATCGGTCACCACGAATGAGAGTGTCCTCACGTTTCAACACTGCAAATGAGACAGCTATGAGTGGACGGCCGGTACGCGGGAAATCGGACAAGTTTGCAGGACCTTATTGAAACTAAGTCTTTCCTCTCACCAAATGACTCTAGGTGCTTTTCTTCACTGACAGGTCTCCGTACACATTCTGTAAGTGCCTATCAATATTTACGATGCTCTAGTTTTCCGCAGAAAGAAACTCAATAACAGTCCTCTGCTTGCGACTCACCTCCATTGAAGTCTACGTACAGCGCCACCACCTATCGTAATTTCATGAAACTACAGGGGATAAAGCAGGAATACTCTACGATGTCCTACAAAAAATTCCAAATATTTGCAAAGGAAACTGACCGAGAAACAAAATATGTTTCAGTACTTAATGAACGCCCCTTGATTTTCCACATCGTATGAATCGTAACCTTGTGGAGTCACTCGTTCTACTGAACATTGATTATTGGGATGTTATCCAACACGCTACCAATACCACAGACGGCTGATCTGTGAGTGCTTGTGTTCCTTAGATGTGCAACATCCGTCCATTTGACCATGTTTCTAAAGGATTGTAAACTGACAATTTACTTGACGATCATAAACTGTTTTCCTTGGGTTGTCAGTGCCCGTACACCCGTAACTTTCATCCACAAAAACCAAAACATTCACAAACTCTGTGTTGCTGGTGTCCTCCTCTGGAACTAGCTATGCTGCTCTCCGTGCACAATGCAGCGCCCTGTTGAATTTAAGAAATGCTGAAAAACTTTCTACTGTAAATTGCATAGCTGACCCCTCCAAACATGTACTGTGTCACAATGTTTCATATGTATTTTTCGGCTACTTGTCACCACCGCATGAAATAGTGGATTACGGAGGAACTTAATTCAAAATTGTGTGCAGATAATTGTTTATAAATTTGTTCTAAAATCTATTATGGAAATTTAGTACGAGGATGACTGATTCCAAAAATTCGACGTAGCAAACCCAGAGAGCATAGGAGAAGGCAACTGTGGAGTTCAGAGATTATCTACTGGCGCTACAATCTTTCCACTACTGGCTCCAGGACTGACCTACAGCCACCCAATACAATGAAGTGATTATTGTAAAACTGCAGTATCGACACATATTTGTCTAAATGGATGGTTCCTATCGTACTCAGATTATGAGATAGTTAGTTCTGTTTTGACCATTGCACACTGAGATCGTCCTGGGGAGAGGACTTATGTCAAGAACTTCCAGTTCAGGAGCAGTATGTGTACCTACGCGTATGAAGGTTGAGTTGGCTCGCTAGGAATGGATTGCATATTGTAAAGTTTCTCTAATTCCTGAAGAACCGGTTCTTTTTACTTAGAATCCGAAATGTTGACGCGTGATACCTCATAATACAACTAGGAATACCTTTTTCAATCGCTGGTGCGAATATGCGGGTTAATATAAAAAGTTTAGCTTCTGCAGTTTTTATTAAGTTCGGCGATTTTCGAATGTTGATTAGTGTTGTGGATTTGGACGGAAGGAGGGTCCGATTTGTTTTCTTTTACATCTGGTGGATCAGTTGCTCAGCTCAAAGGAAATTGAGTGAGAGCTTTCTTTTGATTTAATGGTTGGTGGTTTTGGATTATTCGAGCAAGGTGCCGTCTCGAGGTGAGTAACTGGTTATTATATTTGATTTAACACACCCTAGGAATCAATAAATGAAAAACTTTATGACGAAAGACTACAGAAAACGTTGAATAGTGGTATAGCAATGATCTTCCTTAGTTGTGTTAGTAATTTTCCCTTCTGATTCGGAATCTTATTACGAAACAGTATGTCTGTGCAGTAACTCGTTGATTGATGGACTGACGAGTGACCGTTCTTAATTCTGAGTTCATTAGTGGGATTAGAAGTTTGTCAACGCCTGAAGTGACTAAGTTTTGTGTAAGAATTTTCTTAAGGTTAGTGTTAAGTGACGGCGACACTAAAGGTTTTTGTTTCAATTTTGTTGTTCTTTCGATTCCGTTGATGTTCTGGTACTCGGTCATAGCTTTTGCGATAGGTTTAAAATACTTAACTTAACTGAAAAAAATTAAGTACAAACAAATAATAATACCTTATAAAATGAGAAAGCCCAAATGAGCATTTTTTTTATTTCATCCTATAAGTCTTAAGGAGGTTATCATTCGAGTACGTATCTCGTAAAGAGACAAAATACAGAGAAATTTGTATGACTCCTTTAATTACTACCAATGGACTGGCACGTAGGAAATCTAAAACCGTGAAATTTATTAGAACACGATTTCCTACAATAAATTTAACCTAAAAAAAATCTGAACTCCTCCCGAACAGGCCATGAAGGCCTAACGGTACTGACCGGCCGCCGTGTTATCCTCAGTTCATAGGCGTCACTGGATGCGGATGTGGAGGGGCATGTCGTTAGCACTCTGCTCTCCCGACCTTATGTCGGTTTCCGAGACAGGAGCCGCTACTTCTCAGTCAAGTAGCTCCTCAGTTTGCCTCACAAGGGCTGAGTGCACCCCGCTTGCCAACAGCGCTCGGCAGACTGGATGGCCACCAACAATAATTTAGCCGGAATTAGAAAATATATTGAATATTTTTTTTGTAATACGTGCTCATAGTTCAGAGAAACTGTTCGTATACATGAACTGAGATAGGGAAATTATGCTTACTATGCCTACTTTCATTCACTGCTTTCGTATGGCATCATATTCTGGGATGATTCATCGTTGAGTAGAAAAGTATTCATTGCTCAAAAACGTGTAATCAGAATAATTGCTGGTGCCACCCACGGTCATCCTGCATACCTCTATTTAAGGATCTAGGGATCTTCACAGTAACCTCACAGTATATATTTTCACTTATGAAATTTGTTGTTAAAAATCCAACCCAGTTCAAAAGTAATAGCAGTGTGCATAGCTATAACACCAGGAGAAAGGATGATCTTCACTATGCAGGGTTAAATCTGACTTTGGCACAGAAAGGGGTAAATTATGCTGCCACAAAAGTCTTTGGTCACCTACCAAACAGCATCAGAAGCCTGACAGATAGCCAACCAACATTTAAAAATAAGTTAAAAGAATTTCTAGATTACAACTCCTTCTACTCATTGGCTGAATTTTTAGATATAAATTAAGGGAGGGGAAAAAAACCAACTTAAACATTAGTGTCATGCAATATTTTGTGTAATGTAGTATCTTGTACAGACATCTTTTGTTAACCTGACACGTTCCACATCATTACGAAGTGTCGTATTCATGATCTATGAAACAAGTATTAATCTAATCTAATCTAATCTAATCTAATCTAACGTCACCGATATGGAACCAACGTCAGCCAACTTAAATAGCTCAAAAATTAGGTTAGCCGCAGTTATACCTCCATGGTTCAATGGTTCACAGAGGTGGTACTTCCCCGTGACATCACTCTGACTTGCCCATGCCTACTCGAATTGGGTGCTTTGTGTGGAGACGTATTACATTCCAATCGTGATATATTTTTTCCTTCACATACATTGGTTACATAGTTTCTGGAGAGGAATATTCAAGGATAAGACGCAAATAGGCTAGTGTTGGAAAGACCGGTCTACATACTACACTAGTTAGGCTGTAATTAATAAAAAATGACTTACATACATGTTAAATCAAAATATTTATTTTTCGGCGTCTTAAACTTTTGAGACCGTTCCATGAATCACTTTTATAGCATTGCACAATTCCGAAACATGTTGAAAAAGTATATCTTGTTTTTACCCTGTAAATTCTATTATTATCCACACACTGAAATGGCGCATCACAAGTTATATTTCAGGGTGAGAAGGTTTGTAAATTAAGTCATATTAATACACTGCACTCTAATAACACAAGAAATTTATTCTACATAGAGGTATATCTCTATACAGTTCTGTTTCTTTGACATTTCATTAATCGTTCACTGTATTGGGTTGCACAATAAATGTTAGCATATCTTGATTCTTTCCTCACTGTACACGTTTATGAGCTAACAAATAACACATAGCTGAGTTATTTTTGCAAATGTGAGCACACAATTTTGTGCATACGAGTTGAAAGCTGAATGTGTGACGAACAAGAAGCAGTGCAAGTAGGCAAACAAGCTCTGGTTTTGGAGTTCCGTCTTCACTTGCTGTCGATTGAAATACAGTATAAGTGGAATTACACGCATTACGAAAACAGTGGAATTACACGCATTACGAAAACATTCTTTTCTCGTCACAATCTTCTCTTGTTGTTTATTCGAAATGCATCAAGAAGAAACGAGTTACATTTATGTGGCAAAATGTCTTTTATTACCAGAACAATACGCATTTGAGAACAAGAAAACGTTTGAAATTTTCTTCCTTACACTACGTCATTCATGCAAGCACTCAATTTTGAGTATTTAAAACAGCTGTTGTGTGCACACAACAGAAATAATGAACAAGAAGCAATCGTAAACAGTAATCTGCTAATGTTTTAGGAGAATTGAGATGGCGGCAGACTCTTCCCACTCTGACTTCAAAACTACGAACAGCGTAAGTCTATAGTGCCATCGCCCTTCTCTTTTTGCTTCCATGGGCGAAATATACTATTGGCATTGCTGAAATAGACAAAAGACAGAGAGATAGTTTCATTGGCAGAAGCTGAGCATTTCTACGAAGTATACAAGCTGCTTAATATTATATTAAGAAAAGTAATAAATTTACATCAGGGAGACTTTGGTTTTGACTGGGTATAGAGTGCATAGAAAGGTAATTTTAAATTCTTTATGTATCAACTACAAAGTTTAATGACTTATGAAGAGGTAATCCAAATTCGTTGAAGTACTCTGACTATGGACTAATAAAATAGAATCATTTTATTGTTATTGAGTGAAGTTTGAAGTTTGAACCGACAAAAACTGTTGTAGGTTTTTCAATGAATTATTAATAACCACAGGATGTTACCGTGATTTTATTTGGATTAATCAGTCGTCGGGTAGACGTCGTTTCTTAGGATTTAAAACCATCCGTGTAGCAGGGACAATTTTATTCTCTAGTGACATTTCTACTGAAAATTAATAGGTGTAGAGAATTCTGAATGTGCAATTCTAATAGAAAGAAGCCGAGAAGCCATTGAATAAGAATACTCAGCTAAAACCGTATCAGAAACTAGAAATTGTTCTACTACGTGCTGGAATCTGTAAAGCATATGAGGTGCTCTTGCACACATTATTTCATAAAGTAATTATTTTTTGTAGTGTACGTGCTGCGCCGTATAGCAGTTGAGCGAAGAGTAATTAGTTTTCGACAATTCCATTATTAACATCAAAGTAGAGTATCATATTAAATCGTATATGACGAAAGTCGAAGTTGGTAGTTTGACTTAATAGACATGGCACACAGCCACTGTACAAATTAAGCAGTTTCCCTGAGTCAAACAACACAGAAAAAGCTGACACGTTCTGCTAGATGCGCTTTTTGTTTCTATTTCTCCTTTACTCAAGCCGTTTTGTTTTCGTTTGTATTGATTTCCGGAGATTGGTGACGTTCCGCATTGTGACCCACTCCCGTCCCTTCTATTACGTCAATTGAGACCTCATAAACTGAATCCGTCTGCCTTTATGTTGTTCTACTTCACTTGAACTGTTATAGATCCTACGGCAGATGTAAGACGTTTTGTAACATACCTGTCAAAATGAAGATCATCGGAAATATGTAGAATGCCTGTTTCGATATCAGAGAGAGCCTCATGGCTCCATTTTGCCAGGATGAATAAATTAATTAATTAATAAAAATAAAACAGAGAAAGTTATTATTGTAGTAGCAATAGTAAACGAGGCATGCAATAGAAAATACAGGTGGCAGTTTAGTATTGGACACGATGACAGTGGGAATACTACTAATATTTATTTATCATCAAAACGAACTTATTAAGTGAAAAGTGAATGTAGAAATACAATCAATTTAATGAAAATGCCTGACATCAATACACTATGTATTAAACTATACTGAAAACTGAAGCGAATAAAGGTTACTGTTATGTCGAAGACAAGTTATCGTTAGATCTCGGAAATGTGGAAGTTATACTTCTCTCCACAATGGCAGATTTGGAACCAAATTTTTGAACTCTAAAATACCTGTCGCCAATAAAGCAGTAGTGTGAATTGTAACGATTTAGTATTGATGAATTATGGAGAAAGACATTTTTTACTTTAAAATGTAGTTTTTTTCCAGTAACTGTTAAATACTGACACCTTAACTGTCTTAAAATATCTGTGATGGCGTGCCAATTCAAACCGATCGTAATAAAGAAGTATATATTATCAGCTCGAGTCTGCGCACTGTATGCAATCGAAGACAAAAACCCTTGAGAGTGACTGGCTTGTGGGATGGTTTGGTATCTGAGGCGGCGTGTAGATACCTACTTGCGTTGGTAGACTTGCAATAAACTTTGAGACCCAAAGTACTTTCACAAACAGTAGGGGGCAGACAACGAGAAGGCAGCTAGCTCTAAATGTAGGAAAATGTAAGTTAATGCAGATGATTAGCTAAAATAAACCATTAAATTTGGAATGCAGCATTAATAATTTCTTGCTTGGCCCTGTCACGCTGATTAAATTTATGGGAGTGACGTTGAAAAGCGATATGAAATGGGACTACCAGGTGAGGGTTGCAGCAGAGAAGGAGAATTATCGACTTTCGTTTATTGTTACCATTTTAGGAAGACGTGGTTCATCTGTGAAGGAGACCGCATATAGGTATGTCATGCGACTCATTCTTGAGTGTTGCTGGAGTGTGTGGGATCTACACTAGGACTGATTAACGGAATACATCAAAATAATTCAAAGGCAAGCTGCTAGATTTGTTATCGGTAGGTTCGAACAGCATGCTAGTATTACGATGACGTTTCGGAACTCAAATGGGAATCGCTGAATGGGAGGCGACGTTCTTTTCGAGGTACACTACCGAAAAAACTTTTAAGTATCGGCATCTGAAGCTGACAGCTGAATGATTCTACTGCCGTCAGTCAGCATATAGCGTAAGGGCAACGAAGATAAGACAGTTATCGTCAGGACGGATATAGGCAGTTGTTTTTCTCTCGCTCTGTTTGCAAGTGGGTCAGGAAAGTAAATGACTAGTAGTGGTACGGTTTACTCTACACCACGCACCATATGGTGGCTTGCGGAATTTTATGTGCATGTTGATGTTATCATGTGTGTATTTAATGAGAAAAAGTCAAGAGAAATTATGAAGAATGTCCTTGAGAAAGTGAATATTAAACGTTTTGGAACAAATACGTTAGAAGCTAGTTTAAAGTCCATTTAAGGAATTTCCGTATTCCTTCTATCAAATTACTCAGCTCCTGTGGTATTTGCTACAGTCATCATTAAACACTCATTGAGTGTCGCGGTATGATTGTCTACTAGGTATATGTACTAGCTTTATCTTCCTTATGCTGATAAATACGGGTATCAAATGACGGTGACTCAGCACAGTGTTCCGGCAGCGGAGCACTCGGAAAGGGAGCTAATCCCGGCGGCAGGCTGAGTTAGCGGCGGTTCGCCGCAGCGGGAGACACTGCGGCGCGCGTAGGTGTGGCGCCGGCAATCTGGCGCCGATCCTCGCAGATATGCAGACGCAGGATGCCGCCGGCCGCGAAATTAGTTTCCTGGGACTGCGCGGGCCGAGGGAGGGGCTTATTTAGATTAACCGGGGCCCTGTCTGATGATCCGTCGCCAAATGAGCCAGCACCAGCTTCCAACCAATCGTGTCAGTCGACTGTAATGAGACAGGTCTACTCCAATTCTGGCAGTCCCTTCGTTACAAAAGACTCCTACTGAGCGGCCCTGTCATGTGTTTTGCTTTCAATAGGAGTAGAAACTATCTTGTGCTCTGCAGTCATCACATCTCTTCCGGTCCACGGATTGCTTCTCCTGCTGCTTGTGGCTTGTATCGTAGAATTATATGGTTTGATTTCTTATCAAGTTTCACAAGTTGTAAGTATAAATTTTTGGCAGTTTTCTGCGATTTTTGGATGCTGCAGCCTTCTACACTATTTCACACTTGGTAAAGAACAACTGGCACTTGCTGAGGGCCGGCCGCGGTGGTCTAGCGGTTCTAGGCGCGCAGTCCGGAACCGTGCGACTGCTACGGTCGCAGGTTCGAATCCTGCCTCGGGCATGGATGTGTGTGATGTCCTTAGGTTAGTTAGGTTTAAGTAGTTCTAGGTTCTAGGGGACTGATGACCACAGCAGTTGACTCCCATAGTGCTCAGAGCCATTTGAACCATTTGAACTTGCTGAGGACCAGTTGCCAATTGCTGTGGAACAACCGACAATTCCTACGGAACAACTTACCAATTACAGTAAAAGGATGGTAGGAAGGTTGTCAGATTCATCTCACTTCAACTACCCCGTCGTCGGAGTTCATTGGTGAAGGAGCGAGATGGTTGGGGTCAGCAACAGTGGTCCAGAGCGGTGTTCATGGCAACAAGTCATTCTGGCCACCAGTTAGTGTAGAGACAGGCAGGGCGGGATGTGTTAACTGCAGTACAGCCTGTGCATGAAGAACTTTATATGCCTTCGACAGTTGATGCAGTATGGTGTTTGAAGGAGGTTGTTATGAAAAACCGATTACTCCCACACTTCATGATGTGTTTTGACAGCATGTCTGCAAGACGTCATTTGAGTAGACGAACAGTTGGACGGCTCGAATCCGGTAAAACTGTCAGTACTGTGGCCACAGTAGTGAGTGTCCCGAGAAATGCCATCTCACATTTAAAAAGGCAGCTGAAGATGGAAATGATATGAGAAAGCTTGCCAGTAGTTGTAGATGGACTACCACACACCATTCCTACTGGTGAAAAGAATTAGACATTTCACACTTAGGCAGATCACCGCAGACCTTGAGACAGGTAACGAAACATATGTCTTTGCCAGAACCATTTCGGGAAGATGAAGTCAGTCTGCCTTGTACGTTAGCAGCTTGTCAAATTCAACTCACTTCAACTACCCTGTCATCGGAGTTCGTTGGTATAAGGAGCGAGATGGTTGGGGCAGCAACAGTGGTCCAGAGCCGTGTTCACTGTAACACGTCATTCTGTCCACCAGTTAGTGCAGAGACAGGCAAACACGTTGCACACCGCGGAATGATGATGAAAGTTATCGGTATGGCCTTGGCGTAATGGTGTGAGCAGGCTTTATTGCACAGTGACCGATCACAGCTGCACATCTTCAGAGAGGACAAGTTACTCTCTCACCTATTTTCCGCATATGGAAAATTATTAAGGATTTTATTACAACCTGACGCACATTGAGTCATACTCTAGAAAGTTAACGGCCAGAGAAGATGTTGATGAAGCCTGGTAAGGCGCTAAAAGAATGAAGTATTTTTATGGCTCCTAGTTCGTAGAACGGCATGTTGGGAGTTGAAAACAATTGGCGGCGAGCCCATATCTTGGTAAACCTTGCTGGACAGGCCTTCAGCAATACACGGCAGACAGGGCAGCCACTCATTGAGACAGGTCTCCATCAGAACAATGCCGTGATATCTGCCATGGTGCCAGCCAAAGCCTGGGCTGGGGGCAACAGTGTGAAGGAATTCATCTACACAGAGGAGTCGTAAGCCAGGCATTATGCGCAGAGCCACACGTAACAAAAATTCACAAGTTTTCGTGTTCGCCGACACTGCAAATAGGCCTATGAACCACTTCCATCGGACCCATCGGTTGTCTAAGACACTCCAGCGTCTAAGAAACGTTTACAGACAGAATCTTTGTTACACCTCATAGCTAGTATCAACAATGTCCAAGGCACAAGCGATTCACATAAAGATCTTTAACACTGTATCTGTTTGCTTGTTGCCATTGGAAGCGACATGATTTTGGGGAAAATCATCTTCCCCTTCTGCGAAAACTTAAAAAAAAAAAAAAAAAAAAAAAAACAGAAGTTGCCGTTTTTTTCCAGGGACGCAGATTTCTTAAGTCTTGCATTCTTGCTACTTGAGTTTGTGCTGTTGTGTGGTAGGGGAGGTTTAGGGCCTCTAGAACCCTGTGATTGGCTACACACACGGTGAAGGCTGTGTCGTTCGTGCACTTTGCGGGAAAACGGAATTTTTTCTGGAATTGTGTGAAGCACTCGGGTGTGGTGCTTTCATTTGAAAGCACTTCTAGTCGAGGCTCTGGCATGTCTGGTTGGTACTTGGGACCTGTCCTGAGACTGACTTGATTTGCGCGTAGTTTAGACTGGGGAGCCTGTGGTGAAGTTCATGTTGTGCTGACAATGTGACTTCAAATGTCTCGGACTGCTCGCTTGCCAAGGGCATACTTATTTGTTTTTGGTTTACCAGTCATGACTTTTGGTATCCTTGTGCGCTCTGTCATATAAGTGAGCCAAATTGCTCCCTGGTACGACCAGCGAAGGGTTGTGTTACACACTCGAATCTACTATGATTTCAGGGCTCTGTGAAAGAATAAATTGCGATCCATCTGCCTGGTTTCTAGACTGTGTGAATTTTGTATTTCTTCCATTGCTGCTATCGATTAACAGGTGCCGCCACCACGTCTGACCTCCACCGCACACAACTCGCCAGCTGCAAGTTACATCGCCGCACAAAGCAATCAGGGTAACGTACTGCCGCTCCGGCATTGTCAGGGCGTACAGATCTCAATCGCCACTTGCTCTCAGCTGCACCTATGTAGAGAAATCACAGTAGATTTGATCAATCAAAGTCTGCTCAGCGTCAGATCAATTCAGATTGCGTAATCCGCATTTTTAGAGCCAGAGTACTTGACTCACTCCACTAGTTATAAGGTCTCTACCACCCAGGATCCTTGTCCAGTGTAGTCTTGTATCACCTGATGGTTGTTTACGGTATTCAATCAATGACTTGTTTAGCATGATTTATCTGTGTTTTAAAGAAAAAATAGATGTTGTTAGCACACTTAAAATATTTCAACATAATCAACTATTTATGTAGCCCCCACAGGCTTAACTTTCAGTTTTTCCAAGAGGTACCGTTACAGCACAGCGGTATTACAGGGAGATTATTCAGCATCAGATCTGTCTGTTTAGGGTGCGGTAGGTCTCAAATTTCGATTTATGGACGACAAGGGCCGCCCGAACAAGATCGCTGAGATGTCGGACACACTAGAAAGTGGAGATATTGAGCCTATGGAATGGCTTGGTTACTCCTCAAATCTAACCTCTGGGATGCTCTTGGCAACTGAGTGTTATGTTGTCCTCATCATCATTTTATCCTCATCACCGGCGCGCAAGTCGCCCAATGTGGCGTCGAATGCAATAACACTTGCACCGGGCGGCCGAACTTCCCCGTATACAGCCTCCTGACCAACGATGCCATACGCTCATTTCATTTTTGCCCATAGAATCCTCAACAATTTGATAGCCATCGTCAATGACAGCTGCAAAATTAGCATTAATGTGTGAGGAGCGCATGTTCCTTATCGTAAGTTCTACATCGAGGGAGTGTGACCCGTTATGTCTGTTATCCTGCTTTCCCAGTGTTGAAATCTGTAACGTTCTTCGTTATAAATCTAACAAGCCACCTCTATCACGTACGTTCTGTGTTTCATGTCACCAGTCATCATTTGTGATTATTTCTGCCCAGAAATACCTATGTTGCTTATCAACTGTCAATCAGTGCATAAAGTCTTGAAAACTATTTGCGTGAACGGCCAGAAAGTGTTGGAGAAGATGCTTTCCACAATATTCACTACACTGATCTACAGTTCGGCTGCCGAAATGGAAATTTAATGTTCTCATCCTCTAGGAATAATGTAGAGGAATCAGGAACCACGCCAGTACATAAAAATCTACTGTCTTTTAACTGAGCAGCATTTCCTAACTAAAGTTTACACGCAAAAGAATTAGTTTTAAAAATAATTGAAGCTTGTCCTATAGTACTCAGCACCTGAAACAGTTTAGAGATAATTTCTACATTTTGTACCCAATTGCGTAATGCCAATTGTTCATCTTAAATAACCACAGACACTTGCCTTGTGGTTTTCTGTAACATAGCGGGTGACACTAGAAATGAAACATCGAAAAATGGGCTTTGCAATAAAATTATTAATCGAAATAAGCATTTTTACAGTTTCACAAGATATACGGAGCGATACCTCATTTGATCGAAAAACAATCATGTCAGTCGTCATTCACGCTATCCAAGGTGTAAACGGACACTGACTCAGACAGAATCACGTCACGTTCTCTAGCAGAGCTTAGCACATTTCGTATGATTGACGAAGACTGAATTACCTTTTCAGTGCAGACACTTCGACTTTCTATATAATCGGTGCGGACGGGGAAGGATACATTCGCTGCAAAACAGCTATCAGCGTCTTGAACTGTGCTCACCCAGCACCATTCTCAAGGGTAAAATTATTTATATCATAGTTACTTGAAGAACTACAACGATCCCAATTGTTTTTTAAGTAAATCTATACTCTCTTTGTATTGTTCAAAATTCTCTCTCAGGCAACGTTTAAACTTAAACCTGTAGAAATATTCAAATGGAACCAATGGTAGATAGTGCCTCTTAACTTTCTCTCTCTACTATTCTTTTTGTATCCCGCCTGGGAGACGGCGCGTGGGTAGGAACAGAAAAAGTTAATAGAAGTACGTGGTTTACTGGTGCAAAAACAAGGTGATAAACGATTACATAACTTTGTATGTAGGTGCGATGCTCAAGCGAAGTGTCCTGGCTGGCTGCACCGGATGAAAAGGGCAGAATCTTTAGCGATGTTCGTAGAGCTTTCCAGCGCCGTCTAGAGGGCGCTGTCGTCGGTGTCTGTCGTAGTGCCAACCTAAGCAGCGGCATCGTAGCTATCGGTATCACAATTCTTTACCTCAATTAAATTACAGTATTATACTGAAAGTTACTACAGTTTCATTATTACTTATATCAAATACAATGCTGTCATTTTAGTTTACTTTCCCATATGTTCCATGTTAAATCAAGGACTATTCCGTAATGACATGTGTAATGAGGTTTCTTATATGAAACCTTTAACACTGCTACTAAAGTCACTTCTTATTATTCATGGTAACATTTTGTGAGCTGTTCCGCCATGTAGTATTCCTCCTCAGATTTTTTTTTCAGTGCTATACATTTCGATCCCTCCGTGGCGACGCTACTTCTGGACCGCACTGGTGTCCCTGTGTGGCTATACTTTGTCGCTAAACCTTCCTTTTTCTTTTTGCTTTATTAGTGAGCTGGCAGTATACAAAACTGCTCTTGGGAGAAAGGTCAGACTAATTTGAAAGATGTTTGAATATACTGTATATTAAACCAACAAGAAATGCATTTCTTTAATAACTCACATTGGTGGACAATTTTGATGGTGTTCTAAAATTTAATAGGTGATTTTATAGTACAGTTAAAATATAACCACTGATGATGTTCTACGGTATAACGGTGATGCTGGTGATGCATGAAAATAATCACGGTCAGGGTGGAATGTTGAGTGACTATGACGCCCCGCGGAACCGCAAATAACGACTAAAATTCAACAAGGGGAAGGAAGGGTAGGGAGGAAAATGGAAGTATGTTGTGAGGTGCAGCGTTGTGACTAGGATTAATAGAGAGATATATCTCGAGACGAATTTAGTCGTCGCAGAGTGGGATTAGGGTGAAGTTGCGCCGGGAGAGGATGGATAAGGCATGAAGTTGCCTCGAAGGAGAAAGTGGATTCAGCGGTGCAGCAGGGTATTTGGATCGGTGGTTGAGACATTGGATGCTGGGACTGGGAAGTCCGATTAACGTATAGGATCCGAAGGTACTTTAGGAAAAGAAGAGATTGAAGTGTATGATTTGGTACAGGACACAAGTTGCAGAAAGTGGACGGATGTACAAAGACAGTGTCGCATTCACTTATAAAAGTCTATCTTCCATCGCTTTTTCCAGAGAAGTGGAATTATGGCTAAAAATCTTCCGGCTGCCTTTGATTGGCGTTCTTTGTATTTGGGTGAATACTGGAAGCAGATATTGAAAGAAAGAGGAATCCAAAATATTATCGTCGTTGCTCCATCTCCATTGTTTCTTGCTAATTGTTCGTGTTCTTCACTCTCCGTGGCTGAGTGCCCACTTCCTTGTACCTGGTAGCCATAAAGACGTGAAGCTGTACCCTTAACCTCTATCGAACCTGCACTCATTCTTCGATGTTTCAACTACTGCTTGGACTTTTGTTCCATAATTTTGACGTTCTCTATACAGCATGTGTATGTTTATATCATCCACAACCTCGTCATATCCTTCTTGTTATTCTGCTTCCGCCGATTTTACATTTTGTCTTAAGCATGTTTGGCGTCATGGCTCTTTAGTGCCTTGTTTCGTTTTTTTCCAGTTTAACCGATATATATTGTTACACTGCTACGTGTCACTTTTCACTCTCTTGCGTTTTGAAGCGGTCTGCCATGTCCATTGTAGTTCAGAAGAAGTCTTCTATTTTGTGTTGTTTGAGAAATGTTGTCCTTATACTATTCTTCAGAAGGATTGTGCCTCTGATAGAGGTTACTCTACAAACAAAGGAAATCCTTAAGTCCACCATTCACCTTCCCTTCCAGAAAGCCCAAAAGATACGCTTGAACAGTGGCATCGTTGAGAACATGTTGGGAGTCAGAGGGACCTGTACTATTCGACTGATGTGGCAGCCGTAGAAGTAACAGAACTTCGTCCATGCGACTTAAGAAAATAATGTGCCCCTGCGCTGGTGTGTGTGTGTGTGTGTGTGTGTGTGTGTGTGTGTGTGTGTCTGTGTGTGTGCGTGCTAGTGTGTGTGTGTGTGTGTGTGTGTGTGTGTAGTGACTGGTGAGGTATGACCCAGCTGGCTCGCTGAGAGCTTTCACTAAGAAGATATCAGTAGAATAATGTGGAACAAGGAAATGATCCCATTACAAGATAGCAGCTTGTCCGGAAGCTGGTTTGTGGTTCAAATGGCTCTGAGCACTATGCGACTTAACTTCTGAGGTCATCATTCGCCTAGAACGTACAAGGAATTAAACCTAACCTAAGGACATCACACACATCCGTGCCTGAGGCAGGATTCGAACCTGCGACCGTAGCGGTCGCTCGGCTCCAGACTTATAAAATAAATAAATAAAAAGTAATATTAATTATTTGTATATGTATGATAGTGATTGGTTGTAATTAATATTTGCTTATCTGGAACGTGGACGTTTAATTATTTGGTATCAGATGCTTGACAATGGCTTTTTCGTAAATGCAATGTTACTCGTAGTTGACCGTGAAATAAGACTCAAATAATCGGACTTCGTATTTAAACCGTTTCCAAAGACTGCTGCGGTAGGTGCGGACTCAAAGTCTCAATACTAGAATAATTTGCCAGCCATGTCAATACGTCGTACAGAGGTGACTGTCTACTAAACATAAAAAAATTTACACAGTTAGTTAAATCAGATATATTCAACGAATAAGCCTACATTTAAATAATTCAACTTACATTCCTAAATATAGAATCTTTACAGAGTCGAGTGCCTAGTGAGATTGCAACTCGCAGTGTTCTTATATAACATCAAAAATGGCGATGTGCCAGTTAATAAAATATACGTGCTTCCCGCACCAGTTATTGTACAAGACCTACTTCTTCTTAATGAAACATAAGAGTGTCTTAATTGTATTTTGTTTTATCAGCAGCATAGCGCTACAGTTCTGTGCCATAGGCTTTATTTATTTGTCAGAGATTAATTATTTAATTAAGATTTCGCGTTTCCGAGGAAACTCACGCACGGCATGCAAATGTGCCTTTATATTGCCCCCTGAATTGCGAGGCGAAAGGACACACCTGCAGGCGAGCGATTCACCTAAAGGCACAAGAAAATCTGTCATCTACAACTATTTACATGACATACATTATGCAGTATATTATACACAAACTTTGAATGACGCGTGTGCGCCGTAAAAGTTCTCATGTTGGCAAAATAGAGTGCGCGCATGCGCAGAAGCGTCTATGTGACTCCGGCACTGCCGTTATATCGTAAATTTAGATCACGCGGCACAGTATTTCAGATCATATTGTTCGTGTGCGAGCACGTTTCTTAGTAGTTGCACAAAGAAAATATTCCACCAAGATTACATATGAAGAGTACATTCTATGACAGGTAACTTAATTTTAAAATTACAATATTTGTTATAATACATTATAACTTTAGATTGTTGAATGGTCTTAGTTAAGGTACTATTTCGCTGCAACTGCCGGCCGGCAGTACCTGCGGGCAGTTGACTACTGCTCTTAAGCAAAGCAACAGAACGTATGTCGTTGTAACTGCTCGGCAGTCAGCGGTCGTGACGTCATTGCGACTGCCACGTCTCGGCCGCTGCAGAAGCAGTCAAGCAGTTGGGCCACGACTGCCAGGTGTGTGACGACTGCAGAAATCAACGACGAGCTAAGTCGAAGAAATGTTCTCACGATGACGACGACGAGCAGTTAGTTGAGTATCTGAGCAGAAACTCTATACTGTACGATCATAAGCATACAGATTTCAGAAATGTGATGGCAAAGGATAAGGTGTGGAAGAAGATAGGAGAAGCAATGAAAAAAGATGGTAAGTGTTTTGCATATAGACATTCATTTATTTATGTTTTTTTTCCTACTGTGACAAATTGTACAATATGGAGGCTACAACAATGCTTCTATTCCTTCTGTCAGGAAACGATTACAACAATAGTCGTTACGAGTAGTAACAATAATTTATTTCCTTTATTTGAGCCTCAGTTCTTTTCCAGGTTGTAATCATTGATCTGTAGGCTCACAGAAGTAGAATCCCCCTGTTCGGGGCAGGGGAATAATGTTCAGTGGTAAACTCATGTCATGGTCAAGTTCATAAAAATCTCGTCCTCTTTTTTTCTAAATAGGCGTCCCTGAGGAGATGTGTAGACAGCAACAAGCTGTAACGAGTTTATCACATGTGTTAGGTTGAAGGTTCAGATTTGTGTAGAACACTCGAAATACCTGACACAAAAGTCCTAAAGCGTTTTCAGAAACTCGGCGCGCTCGTGACAGTTTATAGTTGAAGGTCGCTTTTGATTTATCTTGCTGGGCAGACGAGCGAGTGTAAGTCTTGAGAATATGTTTTCGCAAGCGGAATGCCTCGTCGCCTATTATAACAAATGGCATATTTATGTCAGTTAATGGAAGCTTTTCATCTGCTGGAAACACATCCCCTTTCATGATCATTTTCCCCATTGCTGACTTATTAAATATGCCACTGTCTCCTTCCTTCCCATATGAACCTTCGTCTATCGCAACGAATTTACAGTTCGCATCAACCAATGCCAAAAGTACTATGGAGAGGTACCCTTTGTAATTCCAGAAAAGGGAACCACTTTTTACAGGACACCGTATCCTTATATGTTTCCCATCAATCGCAGCACAGCAGTTAGGGAAACCCCAAAGAGTGTAGAATTCTTTCGCGCTTTCTCTGAAAGATTCTCGAGATGGAGGAGGCAGGAAGATAGGTGCCAAGTGTTGGCACATAGCTTCTACTGTTTCAAGAACTATGATGCTCACGTAGCTTGGTGATATCCGGAAACCATATACAAGGGACACGAAACACTACCCTGCAGCTAGAAACCCGTAACACAAACCATAATTATTATTAATTCATGAAACATAAATAATATGTCTTGTCCTAATTACACAGCTAAAAAAATATCGTTCCGTTTTAGGTAACCAGTGTAAGAAGAGATGGAAAGACATCAGAGATAACTACTGGAAAACTGTTCGAAAAGAACAACTGCAAACAGGTTCTGCAGCACCAAGTTCAACAACAAAATGGACGTTGTTCAACAGACTAGACTTTTTGAGAGATGTAGAAAGAGAGCGGTCGTCTTTTTGTAGTGTCCCGCTAAAGGAGCCAACAAGTGTTGAAGGACTGCTATCTGATGAAGACGGACAAAATGCCAACGAAAGAGGACCTGACACTCCAGAAGCCATTGCTTCCTTGTCCTCTAGTGATGCAGCTGCTGCCAACTCTTCCATCTCAGCACGCAGATCGAGGAAAACATACTGGGATTCAATCAACCAAAGGTGCCAACAACGATAATCGGGAGCCGGAAGATGATGTGAGCAGCATCGCAGCGTCCATTAGAAAACTACCACGTCGCCTCATTAATAAAGCGAAAATTGACATTTTAAGCTACGTTACGGGTCTTGACAGTTCTTCAGAATCATCTGTTGTGCCACTACCTGTCAGCATCAGTCCTTCCGGCTCGTCTTCCCTTTCATCCCCTTTCGAACGAACTTCATCGGTTGGAGACGATACCTAAACTTTCACCCCATTAATTAACGTCGAACCACAAGCAGGTGATACTACTTTTGAAAATAATTACTAATCATAATGTAAACACAGTGTAAAGATAATGTAAAAATAAACAACAATCTGTACAGGCACTAAGTCGTTTCCAAATAAACCTATTATTTTAATAGAAAGTTATGTTATTTCATAGATTATCAAAATTATCCATTTTAAACCATTGTTGATGAATACGTATGTTTTTATACAGCTACTTACTGTAAAGTCACTGCCATTTTTTCGTCGGCTTCTATTGGAGTTTTCACTGCACTGGTAGCTGTTCCTGCTATTGTCTTCTTTCACCAGACTTAAAACAAAATCGAACTGAGTCTAAAGAAATTTCTGAACCTCTCTTCATCGTTTCACATGTGACCGGTTACTAAGTTAGCATAAATTCCTTCACTTTTCCGTGTTTGGAAAATGCTGTGGTGAGAAGATCTTGTAAGCATTGCAATAATTTCCTCTTCTTCTTCCTCGTCCACCAAAAACCTAGAACGGTGTTAGCATCCACGTTGCGAGCTCGCGTGCGTGTTCCTTTCACAGAGGTAACTCACTGAGTGGCGTGGCCGCTGCGGTCAGCAGTCTCAACGAAATACACAGCCAGTGACGGTCGGCAGTTACGGCTGGCGGTTACTGCCCGCCGCTACGGCGTACAGTCGCAGCGAAATAGTACCTTTACATAGTACTGCATTGAAATTATTCAAAGAAAAATGTCCTTTTGTTTCAGGTGCGCTGACCTATACACATCGTGTCGTTATTACAGTTTATATTCATCTGCTGCACAGTAATGTTTCACAGGTCAGTGTCGACGTGGTAAAGTTTTTTGATCACAGTAACATCGCTGTATAACAACGTAATTGATACATAAGCATGCCCATTTCCTGTTACCATTATAGTCGTTGTGATGCAGTTCGTTGTGACAAAAAGCATTGTTTATTACAGATCGGACGTGACCCGTCGAATAATTGGTCCATATGCAGTTCGTTTTCGATATTCCGTGGAAGCTTGGTTGCAGAACCTCGGACGGCACATAGCTGGCGTCGATCCTTGGACAGTCCAGGTAAGTGTGTCCGTCACATTTCGAGAACATTCCATTCCCTGAAGTTCCAACCAAAATGCTCGTCGTGTTGTTTTCTGGACAGGCACGTTGTGACCATTTAATCCAGTTAACATTTTGAAGTTGGATATAGTAGTAATGTCACTAGACGATGCACCAATTATGCACTTCACATTTTCAGTTTTTTGTTAAATATAGCTCACCTAAATGTTCGTAGTTACTTATCAAAGAAATCGTTCATCGCGTTTACAAAGGTACGATGCATGATGAATATCATTAACAATTTCTTTCACATATGTTTCTGCATAGTTGCAGACTTAGTAATGTACGTTAAAGTCCGTGAACAGTGGTTCACTATGCAATGTCTTTTTCTTTAAAAAAAGTTTTTCACATTTTGGCACTCGTTAACGTTCAAATTTTCACATAGTAACAGTTACATTATACATCATTTTTCAAAAAACATAAGTAATTATACATAAACACGCCACATATTTTCTTAGGATAAACATAATACAATTACACATAAACATGTTTACATCATCATTACATAGCTATAAATTATTACATTATGTCACATTTGATTATATGAATTGCAGATATTTACATTCTCTTTTACGGTTTCACTGGGTATTTATCGATGTTTTTTGTGATGTGATCTGAAATTAAGGTAGGTTAGACACAACATTCATTACATCAGTAGGCAAGACCAGGCGTTTTCACTACTCAATAAATATTCAAAATAATAAGAGAAGGAAAACTGTTAGATTCCGTGTGTATGTGTGGCCTTGGCTACTGGTAGATGCTTGCTGAGAGATGTGCGTCTAATCTATTTCTCGAAGTAAAAGATCACTTCACAGGTGACGTCTGTCGGTTCGTCAGGTGTCATACCAAGTCAGTGGTACCTACAGTCACAAATGTTCAGTGAAAAATTAATATATCATTCACTGCTACGTAATCATAAATTTTACCTTAATATACAGTCTTCTTGGTAGTGCCGCGGCGTTGAAAGAAAAGTTATTCTCTCTTCAACTGCGTCACTGGTACAGCTGAAATGAAAATTTCTATACTACTTATCATCTATGTTGTAGCAAATTGAGTTTTGCGAGTTGCTTAGCAATGTTTTCATGGGTATGACTTTGACATTATTTAGCATGAAATACTCTAAGATCTCGGTGTGCGTATAGCCCAATAATTCTGTTAGTTCTAGGATGTTGTAACAGATACGCACCAGGATGCGGTATGTTAACATTAATATAAGGTCCTTCATATAGCAGACGCCACTTAGCATTGCATCGCTTGAGTGCTACAGATTTATGATGAGTACGAAGTAGTACAAGCATTCCTGCCTTGAATTTTTGTTTTCTTTTTGTTTTGTTTGTGTGATGTTTGTTTCGTATCTGTGCGTGATGTGTCAGTGTAGTCAATACTTCTATTATTTTCTGTTCAGGTGTGATTTCCTTGTCTGACAACTTAGGTAATGGTTCTGAATTGCTCTCCTAAATTTTCGGGTTTTGTGTGAACCGGTAAAATTATTTCATTAATTGCTCGTGCGTCTAACACTAGCCTAATGCTACCATTTGGTTTTTGACACCAAGTAGAGGACTACAGTAAGGTGAGGTGGATGGTTCAACGCCTTTCCAGTCATACATTTGTTTTAGTTCTTGCTACACAGCAGGTCGTTGAGATAACGGTACGTTGTATGTCTTGTGGTAGAAGATCTTGTGAAGCTTAACTTCAATTTTGCAGACATACGTGTTGATAACACCTAATCGTTTGGTAAAAACTTGTAAATATTTGGATAGCACTTACTGTGGTTTCACACGTTCATGTACACTGAGAGGTGTAGCTTCATTTATCTTCTGATCAATCAATGTTTTCAAGTCCATTAGCTCTGTGTCACATGAGTGTGTGTGCGTGTCTTGAATGTCATTGTCAAGTACTAACTGAACTTTGTACCCTGTGCAGTGTTTGTCATGCTTTAGAGTTCACCTGTCCAGATCAATAATAATTACACTGCATTTATCATTTAAAATACATTTACCCTTGGAGAAGTCTATAATGCAGTCCTTCTCGCTCATAATATCTAATCCTAATATGCAATTTGTCACAAGGTTTTGTACACCCAGGGATGGCCATTGTACGGTTCCATTACCTATTTTAATGTTTACAAAAACTTGCTTCTTAACCCTACATGACTTATTACCTAGAACAGTAGTTATTTTACAGTTTTGGGCAGGAAACTCAGGCACAGGCTCCATTTCACACATCTTTTTATAGAAATTAAAAGACAAAACGCTCACAGCTGCACCTGTAACTAAGGTAATAGTAGTTGGAATCCCACCTACTACACCAGTAGTAGAGGCTAAAAAAATTTCACTGGTGCTTGAACGACATTGTGTACTGTCTTGCAAAAGTTCATCTGATATATTCTCATTGCCGTTGTTTGTTATTAATAAAACATGTAGTTTTTGTTTACAATTATTAGGCATATCAATATTTTGTTGTTCAGTGGTTGTGTCAAATAACTGATTAACACTGAAGTTTCCCCCCAAGAATTCTTCAGCCACAACCCGGGGCATAGAAGTGACTGTTTCTAGTTTGTTGGATTAGCATTTGTATTAGGTACTGACACAGATTGAGGTTGTGTATCAGGTGTCACTTCTATTATATTCACATTCGAATATTGCCTGTTGTTGCTGTTGCGCATTATGACTTACCTGTCGGTCGTAAGGTATGCTCCAATTTTGTCCTGGTGGCTGCTGTGGTATAGCAGTGTTTGAATGAAAGTATTGATCGCTACGAGTCTATCCTTAATGCTGTCTTGGCTCGTAGTTATTATTGTTTATGTTTCTGTTTGTGTTTTTGTTGTTATATTTGTATCCGTTGTTACCGTTGTTGTAGTTATTACCACGGTGCCTTTTGTATGGATTGCCGCATGAAGTGTTATAACTGTTGTAACTGTTGTTTGTATTGGAATACGCGTTTTGATTTTGATATTGAGACGGCATGTGAGTTGGCTGTTTTTGCTGTACCGCGTATCCAACTGTCGGCGCGCTAGAATTGAGTAGGCAAGCCTGTATGTTTTGCATACCACTAGTATAAACATTGTGGCTGCTGTTTTGCAGCGCGAAGCGCTGATCTTCTAGTAACATGTCAACCGAATATAAACCTATTAAAAAATAATCTGGATCGTCATCCGGAATATGTAAGAGTTTTTCTTTAATGTTGAAAGGCAATTTGGCCTTCGACGCACGGAGTATATCACGTGTTGCGACTGGTTCGTCCAAAAAATGTCCCATGTTCAAGTATTTTTCAAAATATCTGCGTAAGTTGCCATATTTACTGTTAAAAGTTTCAGGTTCTAAAATTTGTCTTCTGAGTCGCTCCTGAACGGATTGCGACCAGAATTTGTTCAGAAAGGCACGCACAAACTCACTGTACGTGATACATACATCAGCTTAACAGTATGCCCAGACAGCTGCATCGCCTTCGATGTAACCGACAATATATGAAATCTTTTTCCGGTCACTCGAAGTGCTAGGAAATGCGTTACTAAAAGATTTTAAAAAAATCACCGGATGAGTGGTTCGTTTTTCTGGGATAAAAGTCTGAAACTGCCTGTGTTTTACTAACCTTTCTTCATCCTTTGCATTATGATATGGATTTGTTCCACTGTAATTACTGCAATGTTCAGATGGCGAGTAATTACGATAATGTTGCTGTGGTTTACCATGATAATAGCTTGCGTTTGTGTTTGCACGTCGTGGTATGTGTTGTTGTCGTGGGTGTTTTGTTCTTGTGTGTTTGTCGTCAGCGGTATGTGTGCGTCATACTTGTACGTATATTGGTTTCTAAACTGTACGTTTTGACTGATATTTTCGTTTCATTCAGACTGTGGTTGATACGTGAATTGTTTCATTGGTGCAGTGACAGACTGTACCGCGTCACTAATCAGCTGTTTGTTATTAGTGATGTATTCCGCTACGGAGTCCTGAACAATTGTTGATAAATTTTCACGTATGCATCTATCAAGACGTTTGGTCTTTGTTCTCTACCCAATCATGAAACTCTTTATTAATATTTTGAAAACGAGCTGTGGCATCAGATTGTAATCTGTCCGTCAGGTGTTGTTCAACATCGTCAAATTTATTCTGCACGTCAGTAATTCGTTTTTCGAGGTTGTCATGTACTGAAGGATATGTTTCAATTTGTTCAGTAAGAGTTTCACACGTGACAAGGTTTTTTACTTGTGTCTGTAAAAGTGCTACGTCATTTGTAGTCTTTTCTTGTATCGTATTAAGCTTGGAAAGTTTCGTACTGGGTTCAGTCATCTGTTTCGTCAATGTGGCGTCTATAAGTTCCACACGTTTACATAAAGTGTCATTACATGTCTTGATTGCTATGAGGTCAGATTTAATTTCGTCATTTTGTGTCTTTAACTGTTCATTTTGCGTCTTTAAGGTTGCCATATTTTCTGCGTTTTGTTTTATTAGCATTTGTAATATGGTGGCAATGTTTGCCGTTTGCAGGGTCTCTGCCCCCGCCGCGTCATTAGACGTGGCGTCATGTATTAACATGGGCTCTGACTGAGACTTTGAAATTTTTGTGGTGGACGGGCTATTGTCAAAATTTTCGTTAACACTTGCGTCAGTATTTGATGAATCGTCACTACCGGTTGCTGTCGTAAAGTCATTTTCTAACATGTGTCTCGCGTCCGAGCCGGATTGCGTCTGAATAGTATGTCTTTGCTGTTCCATCTTGGCGTATTGTTTTCTAGTTATGATTATGCCACAAGTTTCAAGAAAATAAAGTTTGACACTGGTTTTAAAATAAAATGTAGTTGAACATGAATCGCTCGTAGCAGCAATGGCAATTTAAAAATGTAAACTGAATATCGGATTGTTCTTAATGGCTGCTAGCCATGTTACAACGTATCGCACAGAAGTCGGCCATATTGTACACTCGTGCATTGGTATTGTTGCAGAAGTTATTGTTTAAGGAAAAGTACTGAGAATGAAATTTATCACTGAAAACTGCTACACGCGAAAGAAATACTACAGAATATACTAATACACCGAATTATGCGTCTGGTCAAGCTTGCCAATGCAAAGATGCTGCGTCTTACCTTATTTTTCTGGAAGCTTCGTTGCGTCTTCCCGCAAAATTATAGAATTGGAAAGCATCTTAAGATTCTTGTTATTTCTCATATATTCGAGTCCAGGTCCAGAAAGTTGACTTTTCACATGAAACAAAGAGAACAATGTAACAAATGACAAAATAACAAGTCCGACACGCAGTCGCCAATATAAAATAAATAAATGAAATATAATATTAATTATTGTATATGTATGATAGTAATTGGTTGTAATTCATATTTGCTTATCTGGAACGTGGACGTTTAATTATTTGGTATCAGACGCTTGACAATGGCTTTTTCGTAAATGCAATGTTATTCGTAGTTGACCGTGAAATAAGACTCAAATAATCGGACTTCGTATTTAAACCGTTTCCAAAGACTGCTGCGGTAGGTGCGGACTCAAAGTCTCAATACTAGAATAATTTGCCAGCCATGTCAATACGTCGTACAGAGGTGACTGTCTACTAAACATAAAAAAATTTACACAGTTAGTTAAATCAGATATATTCAACGAATAAGCCTACAGTTAAATAATTCAACTTACATTCATAAATATAGAATCTTTACAGAGTCGAGTGCCTAGTGAGATTGCAACTCACAGTGTTCTTATATAACATCAAAAATGGCGATGTGCCAGTTAATAAAATATACGTGCTTCCCGCACCAGTTATTGTACAAGACCTACTTCTTCTTAATGAAACATAAGAGTGTCTTAATTGTATTTTGTTTTATCAGCGACATATCGCTACAGTTCTGTGCCATAGGCTTTATTTATTTGTCAGAGATTAATTATTTAATTAAGATTTCGCTTTTCCGAAGAAACTCACGCACAGCATGCAAATGTACCTTTATAGATTGTAGCGCCTAGAACCGCACGGCCTCTCCGGCAGGCCCTGGTTTGTGAATTGTGATGAGCAAAAGAAAACATTGACATGAGGAGTAATGAAATTAGACTATAAGATGGAAGATGTTGCGAACCCAGTTAAAGAATGTCAGTATGGGCGGTATGATGTCCCAACGTGTACTGTGCCCAGGGAGCTAGGTGTTGATGAGCGATGAAGAGGTGCATGAAATGTGAAACAGAGAGAAGAAATGGCCAGTGTTTAATATGCACAGAGTGAAGTGAAACAGATAATGAAGAGGAATGCAATTAAGACAAAGACTGGGGAGACATGACTACTAGTGAATCTGATAACGAAGGGACAGAACATGTGTGATACAATTTATTACGAGAGAGTGGCCCCTTGTTAGATTTTTAATTAATGAGTGTTTGTTGGACGCACCCAAAGAGGATGAGGAGATGATTAAAATTGAGGGCAAATTAATTAACGGTGAGTGCAAGACAAGGGTTCAAGAAGAATATCATACTGCAGCGAAAGGAAGTTCAACTGTGCTAATGATTGACGCATGAAGGGAGGAAGAAGGTAACGACAAAAGGATTCGACAGTGACAGCAAGGACATCCCACAGGGTAACATGTTAAAGTAGAAACCTGTTACGTATCCGCAGTACGTGTTGACAAGACTAGAAAGTATTATTATGTCATGCAGATTAATTGTGTTGTATGAATGCGTGATGCTGTTCTTTCGGACATGTCCGAAAGAACAGACAATATGCAGTCATATATTTGGTACGCCTAACTGGGCAATGGATCCACCTCCTTCAGTGCAGATGCACAAATAATTCCGATCTCATCTGGGAATCTCAGAGTAGCGAGCATGGAGTCACCGGACAGGGACTGCAGATAGGTGGTGCTCGGTGGGATTTTGCATCGGAAGTGCACACGTGAATCAGATATGGAATTTAGATCAGAAGAATCAATACGAAAATGAATTTTTCTGTGGGAGACAAAGCGAAGTCCCAACATAAGTAAATGCTTATGTAGGAACTTCTTTCATATCATGTGTGACTAATTGTACATGACAATGTGCAGGAAGTGGAGACGTTACGAAGCCGCCACTGGAAGAGAAGACAGAGTATTTCCCACATACAGATGTTTAAGGAGTAAGAAAATTCGTTAGAAAATGCAAATACAATACGTCCATTCACGTATCCATTAGAAGAACGTGATATTTGAGCAGAAGGTAGTCTGATCCATGTAAGGTAGAGTCATAGCATCATATTTAGTGGTTCTATTTACAGGATAATGCTAATCGTCGTCAGATGGAGTCATGCAGACTACGTAAAATATGCCAAAAGGAGATGTGTCGGAAGAACCACTGGATGAAGTAAAATAAGGATAATGGTGTATTTTATTGATGGTGACTTTTAGTAAGCTAGTCACAAAGTAGCGCTGTGCCGGAAGTATTGGAGAGTACAGATTAATTGAGCCATTATCAGGTTGCGATGAGGAGAACCACAGTACGGATGAATAAAGTGATAATTAGTATGTGTACGATTTAAGTGACAAAACTGTAAGATGTGTAAGTAGTAGCACCACCAAAGCAAAGTAAGGAGGTAAGAATAATACAATGTGACAAATTAATCTATAAGGTAAAGGAGCCATGTTATGTAGTATTTCGAATGTAGGAGATGAGCAGTATGTGTTTGCTTGCTAAGGTCCAGGCCAAATTAGTTGATACGATACGTGTGAGATTAGTTGCAACTGGAAAATTCAATCATCAGAAGAAAGTGGAAATCGGACAGCAGGTGAATGACGGAACATCACAGATGAAAATAGAATAAACAAGAAGACTAATATGATAGAATTGACAGTATAAGTAGAGCAGACACATTAAATGCATTGGTGCATAATTTAATTGCTGTCTAGATGCTCATAGTGAGACATTTGCCCTAGTATCAGGAGACATCTCAGGTGTACCAACGTAGAGCATGAATGAATCAACAACTGTATGACAGCTAAACCACTAATACGATCAAACCTGTGTGTTATGCACATAACCACATATATTGAAAAGTTAGAATCGTTGTATGCTCTACTCAGTGTTAAATAAAACACATGTACCACGATCTTCATGGTTGATCTGTCTGTAGGGAAAATCAGTGTAAATTATGCTTTTGGATTATAAAAAAAAAAAGTTCAAATGTGTGTGAAATCTTGTGGGACTTAACTGCTAAGGTCATCAGTCCCTAAGCTTACACACTACTTAACCTAAATTATCCTAAGGACAAACACACACACCCATGCCAGAGGGAGGACTCGAACCTCCGCCGGGACCAGCCACACAGTCCATGACTGCAGCGCCTTAGACCGCTCGGATCATCCCGCGCGGCTTTTGGATTATCGTTTATTCTAAATATTTATTAAGAAGATTATAGGAAAGCTTAGATTAAAGTTTTTAAGCAAATAATAAATTATTATTTTCATGAAATAATTGCAGGGAAGAGGAATAGTCTGTAATGAAAGGATACAACGTTGTTCTTTATTCTTTGTTTGTGTTGCATTTTATGTGACACTGTTTTTGGTTGTACAATTCGCAGTGAGAAGAGGCATGTGTGTATGTATATGAGAGAGAGAGAGAGAGAGAGAGAGAGGGGGGGGGGGGAGAGAGAGCGAGAGAGAGAGGGGGTGGGGGAGAGATGCAGCTGGGAGAGATAAACATCACAGGGCACAAGACATTTGAAACACCAGAGTCAATCAGTGCCGATGACCTCATCCACACGCCTGGAGTCCAGAAAACGGTTTTGGCATCTGAACGTCATGTGGTTGCTACACCTTACCACACTCACCTGACTCAAATCGACAAACTGAGAAACCACACAATTGAAGAACTGGTTGTATAACAGGAGCTATCAGCCAACTGACGGCTGCTTGCTGCCGTGGGCGGACTGTGCAGGGAGCCACACTGGAATGCTGAAGTTGCTATGCCACGAGCAGTCACTCAGTTGAGAGCCCAAAACCAACAATAAGCAAGCCAGACTTTCTTCAGTAGATCTAGTTGTTAGCTATGTTTACATGGGGTCTACACCGGGTCAATACAAAAGGATTCTTTACATGTTATCCAATCAACTCGTCTTCACTTTTAAAAATATTGGACTGTGGTGACTATGAAAACAAAGTACTGTGCGAGAGAGACAATTTACGCGTGGCACAGGAAAATCTTTGACAGGTACAAACACCATTTTTATCTTGAACCAACGTTCTGTGCCAAGTGATAAGGGACAGTTTAATGCATCTCACTATAAAGCGGTAAATAATATTCGAACTCTTGGGCGAGTGGAAAGACACTGTAACCTGTTTACGGTTAAATTAGATGTTTAGCATTATTGAAATATGGATCATTTACTAGATACCGTAAACTTGTACACAGGTAAAACAAGCAGAACGCTAGTGACGAACAGTTTTGAATATAGGTAGGATGTGGTCATAAATAATACAAATGCCTAGTTGAGTGAATGCACAGCATGACGAGAAGAAGGTAGGAGAAACATTGATCTCAGATAAACCTCGCAATTCAATCGACAGTTGAAAGTTACCAGTTCCTCACTGCACTTGAATCCAGCCTGGTACCAGTGAACGTTAACTCCCATGTGATGAACTGACAAAAGACCTCTAAATAGTGGGAGATTTGTGTTTCAAATTTCTCCTACAGGGACTGATTAATAAACATTTAACTGTTGTATGTGTTGTCAAACTGTTTCAAGGGGACTGACCTATGGGACCTATTAATGAACAATAAGTGTATTGCAACTCTAATATAAAGCTACAGCCAGTCTGAAGGGGAATTGATAATAACACAATCAGAGATGTAAATCCATGAATCATTGAATCTTAGCGGCAAAATCTTACGCTAATCAATAATGGTATGCAATCTTGAGGACTTAACCTCGTTTTAGGTTTTAGTATATTCTTACGCCGTTTTATGTGCCACTATTCAAAGGAATGCACGTGATTCTTGTTATGCACACAAAAACATATATTGGAAATGATTTGTTCGTTACCTGTGTACATATACAATTGAATAACATGTGGTACACATATATATCATTTGTGATTTGGTATATCCTTAATATATACTTCAGTATAATTGTAACATCATTTTGATGTGCCGCCATTTATAACATGAATCTGATTTTCGTTATTCACACAAAAAAAATGAAAACGATTTTTTATAACATGTATACATATGCAGTTGGACTACTCGTGTTTGATATATATTGTTTCTCCTTTGATATCCACACAAATTGTGGGAAAGATCGAATGACAGGGGATATTTAACTATAAAATGTAAGGGTGAATGTGACTTAAGAATTCAGTTTTCTACAAAGAGCGTATCTGAAATAGTTCACAAGGTACCATTGAATGAGTGATAATAGTGAAGAAATACCATTTTTCAAAGTAAATGAGTGTGAATGAGGTATTTGTATAAGTAATGATAATTCTGAAACTGATCTAAATGGATGAATGTGAACCTGCGAGCTGATGTTTCCTTCGAATATTCCATGAAATAAACTTTACCTTTACACTGGCCATGTTACTGAATGTATGGTGACTTACAATAAGGGTAAATGCATTACATAGTAGAATGTACCCTTAGCAGAGTTCCTTCCCCTTATCTTATTAATCTGTTCCACAACGAGCATGCAAACCTAATGCTCAATAACTGAAAATTTCCTTGATGTATTTAAAGCATGACGAGTCTTGGCGTAATTACATCTTCACAAATTTTGCAACCATATTAGTACCGATGTTATGGAACCGTTTTTGTAAAAATTGCCACGCACAGCACTCAAATTCCTTTAAAGTAATAAATGCAAATAAAATAACTACCAGCAAGAAATGAGAGTACAATTAAGGTTACTAGTTAAAGTGGTTTCGCTATCCGCACGACTCTTGATATGTCCTGCTTTACTACTTCCGTCTGAACCTTCGGAGGAGGACACAAAGAAGCTTCGACGGCACTGCCGATTTCTTTTTCTGGTATCCTCTAGTCTAGGAAAAAGATATTTGTTCGGATCTACGTAGTTCACCACGTTCCTCAGGCGAACTGTTTAATACCATTTCTTTTTGGTCAAGAATAACGTCTTCTCCAAGTACCTTTCCCACTATGACCCAGTCATGAGCTTAGAGAGAAATGATTTGAAAACGCAGTGCTTTATGTGACTGATTGTTCTTACCCTTTGATACTTCGTTAGACATTATTTCCTAATTTATTTTCGATGGGCGGTAGGGGAGGGGTTGGAGGGCGGAGGGGGTGGTGACCCAGAATTCGTGTTGTTGTTGCCGTCTTCAGTAGAAGACTAGTTTGATGCAGCTCTCCATGCTACCCTAACCTGTGTCAGCCTCTTCATCTCCATGTAACTACTGCAACCTACCTCCATCTGAAACATTTTACTCTATTCATCTTCTGGTTTCCCTCTATGATTTTGACCTATTACGCTTCCCTCCAGGATTAAATTGGTGATTCCTTGATGCCTCAGAATGTGCCTACCAACCGAGCCCTTATTCTAGTGAGGTTGTAAGACAAATGTTTCTTCTGCCGAATTGTATTCAGTTCCTCCTTATCAGTTACGTGATCTACCCGTCTAATCTTCACAATTCTTCTGTAGCACCACATTTCAAATGCTTCTATTCTATTCTCGTCTAAACTGTTTATTGTCCATGTTTCACTCCCACACATAACTACACTCCATACAAATACATTCAGAAACGACTACCTGGCACTTAAATCTAATGTCGATGTAAACAAAGTTCTCTTCTTCAGAACCGCTTTTATTGCAATTGTCAGTCTGCATTTTATAGCCTCCATACTTCGAGCATGATCAGTTATTTTGACTCAGAAATAGCAAACCTCATCTGCTACGTTAAGTGTCTTATTTCCTAATCTAATTCCTTCAGCATCACCTGATTTCATTAGACTACATTAGATTATCATCATTTTTCTTTTGCTGATGTTCATCTTATATCCTACTTTCAAGACACTATCTATTCCGGTCAACTTCTCTTCCAAGTCCTTGGTATTTATAGCCCTGTATTCACCTGACCAGAGGTCCTGTTCCTCCTACCTCCGAACTTCACTAATTCCCACTATCTCTACCTTTAACCTATCCATTTTCCTTCTTAAATTTCCTAACCTGCGAGCCCCATTAAGGGATCTGACACTGGATGCTCCTATCCATAGAACGCCAGTTTTGTTTCTCCTGATACGTTTACAGCATCGTATTAGGAGAATATGAAATTACTGAGATCATATAATCGAACCATGAATTTATCATTGTTACGCGCTCTTCTGTGTTAGCCGGCCGAAGCGGCCTTGCGATTAAACGCGCTGCAGTCTGGAATCGCGAGACAGCTACGCTCGCATGTCCGAATCCTGCCTCGGGCATGGATGTGTGTGATGTCCTTAGGTTAGTTAGGTTTAACTAGTTGTAAGTTCTAGGAGACTAATGACCTCAGACGTTGAGTCCCATAGTGCTCAGAGCCATCTTCTGTGTTACATCAACTAACATGAAAGAGTGAAGTGCATTGCTCAAATTATATATAGTGACGGTGTAACTTATATTACTGTGTGACAACAGTGACAAATTCATAGTTATGTTGTATGATGACAGTAATTTTATATTCTCCTAATATGATGCTGTAAACGTTCATGATGACCTGTCGACTGAAACTTGTTGTTAAGTATAGCATTTTAAAAGCAACTCGAGGCGATAAATATAACAATTATCGAACACTGTTTCCCACTGTCTAACTGCGCGGAAGAGGACTACAGGATGCACAGACTTTGTACGAGAGTGCACACAGTGGAATAAAGTTACCTACCTACTGGAAGCTGGCGACCGTCATTGTGGCTCAGTGACAGAGTGTGGTCTGATGTGCTGCGAGTATTGTTTAGTGTCCTAGGTGGGATACCCAGCCATCATCTTTTTCAATATGCTTGAAGTTGCAGTGCTTATATCAGCTTTGGATCTCATGCAGTTTTTATTTTATTCAGTAAACAGCTTCAATCAATAATGAGCGTCTTGAGCTCAGTTTAGAAGACACCATAAGAATGTGCTTGCAATGCAGCCTGATCAGACATTATGAGCAATAATGACGATGAACAGTATGAAATGCCTGCAACACGAAAAAACATTTATAAAAGAACTGTGTCTTTCAAATTGATATCAAATTAATACTTATTGATTGTAATAACCATATTCTTTGTCTGTCTCTATTTCGCCAGCAACTGCTTCAGCTAGTGGTTTGATACCCGTCAGAGCCTATACTGTGGAGAAAATGATTGAACTAAAAACTGTAAACGCACACGTTCCCGATAAAATAGTAATATGGGTCAAGTGGGAGAGGGATCACTCCACTAGGAATGATCCGAATATTATGAAACTCTTCCGCTTAACATCTAAAATTTTCGTTGTTGACGCAGGCATACTTTCACGTTCGACTTTGTTCAACATAATAGTTACAATAGTCACTGTACACACTGGAGATACAACTGTTCCAATCGTATATTCGTATGCAAGTGCTTTAATGACTTCCCGGTAACAAGGTAACAAGAAAGTAATATAAACCCTAAACTTAGTTTTCTTTAACCAGTAATTGTAATCGCTGTAAAGTTGACGAATACTTATCCACACAACCGGGTATGACTGAATTACTAGTAATTTTCAAAATATTAAGGATTTATGTTGATGACAGTTCAGTCACATAACAGTATTACGTTTCCTTATTGTCGTCGGATCATTTCACTACTATAAACACGAAATGAAAGACACTAGTTTGGAAGAGAATTGGCCCAACTTCTGGGAATTATAGCAGATGACACCAATGGATAGAAGTGACTTTCTTTTCATTTTTTGATGTTCATAAAGTTCGTTGTTATAGTAATGAAATCACCGGAACTCCTAATAACCCTTGTTTTCTCAACGCGATGATTATTTTGTACACGTTTGTGCCACTACAAGAGGAACGATTCTCGGGTGCACGACACAGACGCGCTTCCGTTTCAGTATATGAGCAGAGACTACATTTTCCATTATGTTGAAGAGCCAAATATGTCTAATAAACTCCGATTATTTTTGCCCTCGCAGTCACCTGATGAGGCGAGGATGGAGAGAGGACTGTAATGAACTTTTATTACAAACGGAGAGACAAAAGCTCTAATATTTCCCGGAAAAGTCTGATGAAAAATGACGGATAGACCATACCTATCTTGAATATTACGTTCTAAAATTTTCTCAACAATATAATGTGGATTTACAAGAGAAGAAATAATCATTTATAAACGAAATGAAAGTAGTAGTTTGGGAGTTTGCGTTCCACACAATCATAAACGAACATTTTACATAACGGAGTCGTATTTATGAATCAACACTACAAAATATTACAATAAAATAATTTTAAATGGAGTTAGTAACTGAACGTCTTTATCGTGTTCTAGCATCTCCGATGAGAAATGAGTCTTCTTTCAGGATAGTCTGAGTAAGGGGTATATGCCATACCTTCGTCAGTTGCCTTTAAAATGTAGCTGAATTTTCTAGAGTCAAAAAGAACACGTCGAATTTCTTCTTGGCTCCGTGCGAAGGTGATGACACACGCCACAGCCTTTTCAGAACCGAAAAAATTGATTAATTCTTGTTGTTCTTCTTTATATTGAAAATACACGCTGAATAACACGCAAAATTCCTCTTCTGAAGACGATTTTGATGAAATTGGCCTTTTTCTTGTAATGTCATTCCTGCACCTTTAACGGCCGTGGCCAGCGGTCCGAATCGGCACGTCCACTGTGCAGATGTATACGTTCATATAGTTCATTTGGATATCCACCTGTAATCTGACTCTACCAGCGACGTGGATCCAATGCTGAGAGAAATTAGTAACGAAGCTGTCTATTATCTATTGGATGTCACGAAATTACGAGCAGTCTCATCAAAAGCTGGTCATTCTCATATATTAACAAAAAAGTACTAAAGATTTTCTTTATTCTTCTCTACATTTTATCCGAACTCATATTTCTGGCCAAGCAGTTAGGAAAATATTTGTGAATGTTCCGTTGAGCTAAACGTGTACTGCTAGTTCCTCGCAGTCCCTATACTAGCTCCGAGCATTCACTCTAATTCGTCATTGGAAATAAATTTCGGCTTTGCCTTGGTGTCCACTTATAGTCTATCGAATTTAATTACAACTCATACCGTTTACTAGATAATCTGTTCTGTTACATATATATGATTTCTGATTGTACTATTTACTTTTCCTGCTGTGCTTTCGTTTCTGTCCTTCGCCTTTATCTCTTCCATCAATGCAACTCGAAAACCTCTCTGGGTTTACGTTATGAGAAGGAAAGATCGAAAACCTACCAAAGATAGAAAAGAACAATGTCGGCATGTTTGGAAATAGGACTTCAACCTAACATCCCTTGCGTCAGTACGTCTTAAGGGAAATTCTGGATGGCGAAAGAAGGCTTTTCACATCACACGCTTCTCTCCTTGTTTATTCGAAAAGTATAACAACAAGCAAGTTACATTAACGATGCGAAATGCGTCGTATTACTGTATCAAATATGTCTTTAAGATCCGGCTGGAGTGGCCGAGCGGTTCTAGGCGCTACAATCTGGAGCTGCGCGGCCGATACGGTCGCAGGTTCGAATCCTGCCTCGGGCATGGATGTGTGTGATGTCCCATAGTCCCATAGTGCTAAGAGCCATTTGAACCATTTGTCTTTAAGACATATGAAACAACTGTTGAATGCACATGACAGAAATGTAGTCTGTAGCACCATTTTCACTTATTATATTTCCATGATAAGTAGTTTATACAACATTTGAATTGTGAATATTGTAATTTCCAATTCAGTATGAGGAAAATAGTGACCGTCAAAATTTTTAGGTTTTTTAGTCAGACAAAATGTACGCAAGTCTCAGAAGCGATCTGGTTATTGAAAAGAAACTCACCAAAATTATCAGTAGCTTTAGCCATTTTACATCTACTGGTGGATAAAGGACTTCTCACTGCTTTATCATGCATTATATGTTCTCTCTATAGGCTAAATATTCCAGATTACTCCTTCATTTAGCTCTGCTAGAGAGAAATGCCTAGGATGAAATGCCTACGAGGAAAAGACTGAAACAACTACCAAAGGAGAACACACTATGAATCGAAATGTGCTAAGGAACATAAACTGAATAGAATGGGTCAATAAAGTGGGCCGGAAAGGCAAATGTCTCTGCTGAGACGAATTAAAAAAAAAAAAAAATACTACGTGACTAAAAGTATCCGGACACCCCCAAAAAAATACATTTTCCATATTAGGTGTATTGTGCGGCCACCTATTGCCAGGTACTCCGTATCAGCGACCTCAGTACTCATTACACGTCGTGAGAGAGCAGAATAGGGCGCTCCGCGGAACTCCCGGACTTCGAACGTGGTCAAGTGATTGGGTGTCCCTTGTGTCATACGTCTGTACGCGAGATTTCCATACTCCTAAACATCCCTAGATCCACCGTTTCCGATGTGACAATGAAGTGGAAACGTGAGGGGACACGTACAGCACAAAAGCATACAGGCCGACCTCGTCTGTTTATTGACAGAGACCGGCGAAAGTTGAAGAGGGTCGTAATGTGTAATAGGCAGACATCTATCCAGACCATGACACAGGAATTTCAAACTGCATCAGGATCCACTGTAACTACTATGACAGTTAGGTGGGAGGTAAGAAAACTTGGATTTCACGGTCGAGCGGCTGCTCATGAGCCACACGCCGGTAAATGCCAAACGACGCCTCGCTTGGTGTAAGGAGCGCAAACATTGGACGGTTGGACAGTCGGAAAACATTGTCTGGAGTGTGGAATCACGGTATACAATGTGGCGATACGATGGCAGGGTGTGGGTTTGGCGAATGACCGTCGAACGTCATCTGCCAGAGTGTGTAATGCCACCAGTAAAACTCGGAGGTGGTGGTGTTACGGCGGGTCGTGTTTTTCATGAAGGGGACTTGCTCCCCTTGTTGTTTTGCGTGGCACTATCACAGCACAGGCCTACATTGATGGTCTAAGCACCTTCTTGATTACCACTGCTGAAGAGCAATTCGGGGATGGCGATTGCTTCTTTCAACACGATCGAGCACCTGTTCATAATGCACGGCTTGTGACGGAGTACTTACTGGACAATAACATCCATGTAATGGACTGGCCTGCAGAGAGTCCTGACCTGAAACCTATATAACACCTTTGGGATGTTTTGGAACGCCGACTTCGTGCCAGGCCTCACCGACCGATATCGATGCCTCTCCTCAGTGCATCTCTCCGTGAAGAATGCACTGACATTCCCCAAGAAACCTTCCAGCACCTGATTGAAGGTATGCCTGAGAGGGTGGAAGCTGTTATCAAGGCCAAGGGTGGGCCAAAACCATATTGAATTCCAGCATTACCGATGGAGGACGCTACTAACGTGTAAGTCTTTTCAGCCAGGTGGCCGGATTCCTTTGATCACATAGTGTATCAACGGGACTGGGATACGCTATACGAGAGTACGAATCCTTATGAACAGGAAGATACGCCGAAGTGCCAGTCAATGTTAACAGTTCATTGATGGAAATATTCCGATAGGCACCAAAACGTAACCAATATCAACAGTTAAAGTTAACTGTACGTACATCCCGATGGCACAGGGTGAAGGTAATATTATAGCGGCAGTGTATGAGGGAAGTGGAAGAATAACTTGGTGATTATCTAAGAGTAATGGAGCAGCGGCCTCTACAGAGAGCAAAGAATGGAAGTCAGAGTTATGGAAGAATATGTGCTTTATAATGGGAATGAGGGGGTGCACTACTGCTTCAGTTCTAATACACATTTCAGTAACATATAGGACAAAAAAAATCGTAAGAGTAAGCGTCCTTTATGGAAAAGCGTAAGTACAACAGGACGAAATTAGCTACATTATATCATGATGAAATACAGATTCCGAAACGCGGTACTAGATTCTAACGTATACGCGTGAGCAGATATAAACCCGACTCGTAATTTAGTAATGAAGAGTATGCTGAAATTTAAGACACTGTACGGCAAGGAACAATTTGCAAGAAAGTACGATACTGAAATACTAAAAGAAAAAAAGAGAAAAAGTGAAATTTGCTCTTTTGTCTGTTTTTCTATGGTACTTACTGAAACAATGATAATGCAAGTTCAAAATTCTCCATAATACATACTGTGATGCCAGAGTACGTAGTGCACTTCAGGAGAAATTGTCACGTAAAAAAAGAGTTGTGTGGACTTTGGACACACAGATGTAAGTATAATGAAGGTAATTGCTGGGAAATTTTGAATTCCAGAAGAAATGCTTCATTTGGTCGATGAAAGACGGAAACACAAAAACATTCATGAAGATAATGAAAAACAGCTTTATCAGTCACACAGAAGTGAATTCAGTTCGAAGAGCAAGGAAGCTAAATTGAAATGGCTCAGAATATGTGTGGAGAATGGGCAAATGTTGTGGCCATCAGAAGGACAGATTCAGTATATAAAATATATAGGGTTGTTGCATAAGTTTGTAGCATTTTTACGCAAGTTGAATGAACACAACAGAACACGCTGGGATAACTTTTCCATTCCGCAATTCGGCGGTACGTCCACCCGGCCTCCCGCATGCCCACTATACGCCCTCGCTCAAAGTCCGTCAACTGCACATACGGTTCACGTCCACGCTGTCGCGGCATGCTACCAGTGTTAAAGACTGCGATGGAGCTCCGTATGCCACGGCAAACTGGCTGACACTGACGGCGGCGGTGCACAAATGCTGCACAGCTAGCGCCATTCGACGGCCAACACCGCGGTTCCTGGTGTGTCCGCTGTGCCGCGCGTGTGATCATTGCTTGTACAGCCCTCTCCCTCTCGCAGTGTCCGGAGCAAGTATGGTGGGTCTGATACACCGGTGTCAATGTGTTCTTTTTTCCATTTCCAAGAGTGTATATATATACCCATTGGTATATATATATATATATAAGTTTCTCCTCCAGTTTACGGTGGCTGTCAGATTCTGATTGAAGTCAATATGAGTGCGTGGAATTAAGCAAGGATGAAGGGGAGGAGTTAGAATGGCAATATAACGCATAAAGTAGGGAAGGGTTCGACGCTCCCAGGCCGTCATATATATATATATATATATATATATATATATATATATATATATATATATATATATACATACATATATATATATATGATGAACTATCTATCTGCCTCCCCCCCCCCCCCCCACACACACACACCTCCCACAAGCTACAAACTGTCTGTCAGCATTTTCGGTCCGTTAAAATGCAAACTTGAAATAGCGTTCAAAGATCGGCGCATTAGAAACAATGGAAAGCCTTATGTAACATAGCAGAACTCTCAAAATTGGCCTACTTGTATTAATATTACAAATTGTTTTTCAGAACCGGGAATTTGGCCATTTAACTGGTTTGTGTTTGGGTACGATGATCTTGAGCCCTTGGAGGTTTTTAATGTGAGTTCTGAAGAAGGAAATGATGACAACATACAAGACATTGAAAGACAGGAAGTGTATTACATGGTAGTGGGAGAAAGTCAAAATGCTGAAGTTACTGATAGTTGCGAAGGAGAACAACCGGTAACTCACCGAATGGAGCCTTTTGACAAACTACCAGATGCTACTGCATCTCTAAACGTCATTCTAACTTCCAATGGTTTTACATTCTACGAGTTTCTTCCTATTCTCTTCTCTATTTATGGCACCAGAAGCAGGAGGGCCGTAATTAGCAAAAGTGTTTAACGAAAAAGCGTCTAAGAAAGGAAGAGAGAAGAAAAAGTCAACGATTTATACTGAAACACCAGAAAACGGTAAGCTACAAATGTTACACGAAGGAAAGGAAAGAAAACGGCAAGCGAATGTAATGAAGAGGAGATCAAAGCAGCTGAAATCAGTAGGAAAAAAAAGAAACCAGATATCCTGAAGAGAAAAGTGTCTCCTCCAGTTAACGGTGGCTGTCAGATTCTGATTCAAGTCAATATGAGTGCGTGGAATTCAGCAAGGATGAAGGGGATGAGTTAGAATGGCAATATGACGCATAAAGTAGGGAAGGGTTCGACGCTCCGAGGCCTGAGAAAATAGCTGTTTGTGATTTCCTCCTTTAGAAGAAGAAATCGGTAGTTTATGTATGTGCCCATAGTAAGTTCCAAATACAATTTGATCTATTATTAACTGTCATATCTCAGAAAAAAATTTATCGTTTTCCTTTTCTGTTTCCAGATGTAAAAGGCATAGCGAGTTTTGTTTTCAGGGATAAAGTTTACACTCTCCTAAGCCAATTTTCTCAAAAGGCACATCTCGAACTTCATCTCTTTATGATTTTTCAGTTGATTTCAGTGCATGTATTGTGCAATAGAATTTGCTTCTACTCTTACTAAGATGTTATTATGTAAAATTAAGGTGGAAGGGGGACAAATGAAGTGAAGGATTTATTGATGTCAGCTGCATTGGGAAAATGTGTGCCGGACCAGGATTCGAGCCCGCGATGCCACACTTGCTAGGCAGTTGCGTTAGCCATTGCGCCACCTAGAGACAATGTTTATCTCAATTCCGCGGACCTTTTTTTAAAAATCTCATTACGTTCGTTTTCGTTCGTTGCACCTGCTCGGGGCGGACGTCGCAAGACACCCGTTTCCGTTCGTCGTTGATCCATTAGCCCAATTCTTTTTTTTATTACAGAGGGCAGCTAACCCTCTGACCGAACACGCTGAGTTAGCGTGCCTGCATTTGGTGGTGCACTGATGCAATACAAGCAATCAGTACAAAAACACTAAGCATCACGAGAAAGAGGAACGACTAAGAATCATTCTGCTTATTTTCTTAGTCATTAGTCTTCCGACTGGTTTGATTGGGCCTATCTCGACTTGCTTTCCTGTGTCAACCTCTTCATGTCAATTTAGAAACTGCAACCTACGTCCTCCGTTATTTGCTGGATGTCCTCCAATCTCTGTCTTACTCTACAATTTTTACTCTCTATTGTTCCCTGTTAATACAAACCTTTGCGTTCTAACGGTTGATACTTACTATGGTATCGTAAGACGTTACGCAGCCGCGGCTGTTATAAAGCGGGGCCACCGGCTTGGAAGTGACGGCGGAGTGATTCCTTGGCGGCACTGGGGCATGGGCGCCACGACGTAGGCGCCACGACGAGTACAAGTGGAGGAAAGAAGAAGCGAAAGGGGACTGTGGCGACGGAGAGCGAGCGGGAAACAAGCAGCCGACACACAGAAGTGGAGGAAACGACCGTTGGATTTCACTGCACACAGTGGCTGCCGCGGTGGGACAGCTGCAACAAGGAGGAGCGAGCTGTCCGAGTACTTATTATACCGCGAGGGGGGTTGCAGTTTGCTTCAGGGTCACTGGCAGGTCTTTCCCGCATGCAGAATCTGGAGACAGCGAATTTGCCTGTGTGTGTGTGTGAGAGAGAGAGAGAGAGAGAGAGAGAGAGAGAGAGAGAGAAAGTGGTGTGATGTTTATATATGTGTTGCAAGATGGGACTGTTCTCTGCTGGTTGGGTGTCTACTGATCTTAGAACATGTCAGTTGTTGGCTTCTGTATGTACTGACAAGGTGAGGCCACGAAGTTGGGATCATAGATTTACTTCAAAATACTTTGTACGACTTTACTAGGCCGTTAAAACAACATAATGTGAAAGCAGGAAGGTGCGCTACTTTGGCAATTGCGAGAAAATCACAACAGAAATTTTACGCGTCTATTACGTAACTGATGTATCTATGGGAAGGCGATGGCTGTGAGAAGTCATCGTAGCCCAGTGACTCTGCTACGGTAGCTTAGTGCTTAGCGTTCTCTCTTTGAAAAAGAGTTTATATGACATTTGAGAGGTAATATAATGAAAAAGAAACCACATGCATTTTCAAGAAGTTGTATTCAATTTCATATATTGACTGTTTACTATTTGTAACTAAATTTTCAAGGACGAGGGATAGAGTTGGGAAGGCCCAGCCAAACATCGATAAACAATGATGCGAATTACTTTATTCACAATCTGTAATACAGTAAGTCACAGTGCGCCAGACCACAAGAGTAATGTACAGTTACTTGTCGGACGTGCTCTCGACATCACACGTTGGGTCGTATTTGTCATACAGACATGGAAAGTATAACCTGAAACTTTACGCAAATACTTAGTGCAAATACATGCGCTTTTTTAATTACATTATTTCTCAAATGTCATATAAATTAAATAATATCATACAGTGATAAAAATAGATTATTAGTTAAGTCTGAGCGGGAATCGAATCGTCACCTTATATATGTTTGTCTTACGAGGCTCAAACACTAGTTGCTTGACCACCATGAACGCTATTGTCCGCCGTCTGCCAATTAACAGAAGAGCAAAATTTTCTTGCGATTTTCTCGGAATTGCCAGAGTATGCATCTTACTCCTTTCATATTATGGTGTTTTAATGACCTACTAAAGGTGTACAAAGTTTGAAGTAAATATGTTATCCAAAAGTCATGGCTTCCTCTTGTGAGTGTAATTCAGCCTGATCAGCATATATTATATTCGCTATTTTATTTGTGTCCACGTGTCTGAACTGTCCACATGCAATACCAAACTTGTGATTTGCCGGTTCGTCCAGCCCTCTTGAAGTCTGATGTCATCTGAGCTTCCACTCACGTATTCTGTATTCAGCGTACTCTTTATTTAACTGCCAGGCATATCACAGTATCTTCTTCCAGTCGGTTGAATTTCCTGTCTGTAGCACGTCATCTTCACCTGAACTTTATGGATGGTTTTTTAGCGCACTGGTCGTATTAATAAACGTTTTGACTGCCTGCAGATTTCTCCCTGTGGTCCGTTCCATACGTTCGTGCGTCGTCATTTGTTCTCTGTCTAGATTATTGTGTATTTACTTTAAAAATATTGTGTGCTTTATTTCAAAACTTTAAGTAGAATTTGATTCGTGCACAATTGTTTTCTTGACTGACGGAAATTACTAACACATTTGTGAGCAAATTATTACGGAACATTTAACCGTTCAGTCTCTGGTTAAGCTTGTGCTATCGTGTTTGTATCCTCTCGTAAATTCCTTGCGGAAACATTCAGTTGCGGACATTGTATTATCATTCCGAAATTATTTTCTCAAGCTTTAAATCAATTACTGACTTATTTTGTTACTGAGGACTTAATTTCAATTGATGTTAATAGCGAAGCACCACTGTAACTTCATATATCGTTTGATGGAAAGATTTTAAACTATTTCTCCACTATCTGGTTGTTCTGGTAGATTATTCTATTACTTTCCTATATCGTAACAGTTCTATAATAGTGAACTGTTTCTCATTCTGGCAAGTTTAACCGCCTTAAAATTTACGTAAATTCACTTTAACAATTGGCAAATGAATATATAGAGCTTGTTTAAATGAAGTATAAAATTATTTTGACAAGGGGGGAAGAAACCAATCACTGCTCAGTCCACTTATACCACTCCCTCTGGCTGCATATTTATCTTCTAAATTGACGTTCAGAATTCAAAAGTTGATTTACTTTACAATATGATTAGCCGTTTACGTATCTGGTTAGAAACTACACTACTGGCCATTGAAATTGCTACACCAAGAAGAAATGCAGATGATGAAAGGGTATTCATTGGACAAATATAGTAGAACTGACATGTGATTACATTTTCACGTAATTTGGGTTCATAGATCCTGAGAAATCAGTACCCAGAACAACCACCTCTGGCCGTAATAACGGCCTTGATACGCCTGGGAATTGAGTCAAACAGAGCTTGGATGGCGTGTACAGGTACAGCTGCCCATGTAGCTTCAACCCGGTACCACAGTTAATCAGGAGTGGCGACTCGCGTATTGTGAATAGCCAGTTAGTCGGCCACCATTGGCCAGACGTTTTCAATTGGTGAGAGATCTGGAGAATGTGCTGGCCAGGGCAGCAGTCGAACATTTTAAGTATCCAGAAAGGCTCGTACAGGACCTGCAACATGATGTAGTGAAGTAACCTGCAGAAAGGTAGAGTTTCACAGGGATCGAATGAAGGGTAGAGCCACGGGTCGTAACACATCTGAAATGTAGCGTCCACCGTTCACAGTGGCGTCAATGCGAATAAGAGGTGAGCGAAACGTGTAATCAATGGCACCCCATACCATCATGCCGGGTAATACGCCAGTATGGCGATGACGAATACACGCTTCCAATGTGCATTCACGACGATGTCGCCAAACATGGATGCGACCATCATGATGTAAACAGAACCTGAATTCATGCGAAAAAATGACGTTTTGCCATTCGTGCACCCAGGTACGTCGTTGAGTACACCATCGCAGGCGCTCTTGTCTGTGATGCAGCGTCGAGGGTAACCATAGCCATAGTCTCCGAGCTGATAGTCCATGCTGCTGCAAGCGTCGTCGAATTGTTCGTGTAGATGGTTGTTGTCTTGCAAACGTCCCCATCTATTGCCTCAGGGATCGAGACGTGGCTGCACGATCCGTTACAGCCATGCGGATACGATGTCTGTCATCTCGACTGCTAGTGATACGAGGCCGTTGGATCCAGCACGGCGTTCCGTATTAGCCACCTGAAACCAACGATTCCATATTCTGATAACGGTCACTGGATCTCGACCAACGCGAGCAGAAATGTCACAATACGATAAACGGAAATCGCGAGAGGCTACAATCCGACCTTTATCACAGTCGGAAACGTGATGGTACGCATTTCTGCTCCTTACACGAGGCATCACAACAACGTTTCACCAGGCAACGCCGGTCAACTGCTGTTTGTGTATGAGATATCGGTTGAAAACTTTCTTCATGTCAGCACGTTTAGGTGTCGCCACCGGCGCCAACCTTGTGTGAATGCCCTGAAAAGCTAATCATTTGCATATCACAGTATCTCATTCCTGTCGGTTAAATTTCGCGTCTGTAGCACGTCATCTTCGCGGTGTAGCAGTTTTAATGGCCAGTAGTGCGTGTTTATCATGACACAAAAAAACGACTTGAATGTAATAGTTTTCTGTTCCCGTCGAGATGCTTGATATCTGTGACTGCCATTGCCTCCCACCATTAGGGTGCTTGCTTCTAACTATTATTGTAATTCACAGTAAGTGCATGGACTGCATGTATCTGGCCGATGTGGCCGAGAGGTTCTAGGTGCTTCAGTCTGGAACCGCGCGACCGCTACGGTCGGAGGTTCGACTCCTGCCTCGGGCATGGATGTGTGTGATGTCCTTACGTTAATTAGGTTTAAGTAGTTCTAAGTTCTAGGGGACTGATGACCTCAGATGTTAAGTACCATAGTGCTTAGAGC